>NW_021821671.1:65000-75961 GCF_901000725.2 Takifugu rubripes
TAGGGTTAGGGTTAGGGTTAGAAGGGTCGGGTTTTAGGGTTAGGTTAGGGTTAGGGTCAGGGCCAGGGTCAGGGTTAGGGTTAGGGTTAGGGCTAGGGTCAGGGGGTTAGGGTTAGGGCCAGGGCTCAGGGTTAGGGTTTAGGGTTAGGGGTTGGGTTTAGTGGTTCGGGGTTGGGTTTAGGGTTAGGGGTTGGGGTTAGGGGTTGGGTTTTAGGGTTAGAGGGTTAGGGTTAGGGGTTGGGGTTAGGGGTTGGGGTTAGGGTTAGGGGTTGGGTTTTAGGGGTTTGGGTCAGGGGTTGCGTTTAGGGTTAGGGGTTAGGATTAGGGGTTGGGTTTTGGGGTTGGGTTAAGGGTTGGGTTTAGGGGTTGGGGTTAGGGGTTGGGGTTAGGGGTTTAGGGGTTGGGTTTCGGGTTTAGCGGAAGGGTTAGGGGTTGGGTTTAGGGTTATGAAGGTT
The DNA here is from genome assembly GCF_901000725.2 of Takifugu rubripes. Lineage (NCBI taxonomy): Eukaryota > Metazoa > Chordata > Actinopteri > Tetraodontiformes > Tetraodontidae > Takifugu > Takifugu rubripes. Next base: position 65,456 of record NW_021821671.1, read on the forward strand.
AGAAGTAATCCATGAGTGTGTTTACGAAAATCCTTTATTCCAAGAGAGCTGGGCAGATCAGGGTGTCCCCTCCATTCCCAGATGTTTACTGCAGCAGTTCCCTTCATGTGGTACGCACCAGTGAAGTCCAACCGCTACTGCAGGGAAGTCAGTCTGGAGTGAGACATTGCAACGTCCAGGCTCTCTCGTGAGACACATCATCAGTTGTGCGCCTTGAGGTCTCAGAGTGTTTCGACCGCTTATCACAAGACACTCTCACCCAAGGATGGTCCCGCCGGAGGTGCGCCGTCTCCGGGGTGTGTCTCATTCTGAGCTACACACTACACTGTCCACTTGGTTTTTAGAGTCTAGGTTTTTCCGCGTGTGAATCTAGGTCCCGGTGCGTCCACGGCTCAATCCCTACGGCAGACTGAGGGACGGGTCTATGGTGGAGAGTGGCAATTTGAAGGACGCCCAATTTCCATTTTTAGTGGCCGGTTTTAGACTAAGACGTGTGTGGTGCAGGATGGAGTGGTGCATGTGTGGGGCTAAACCCCATAGAAGACTGGGCCCACGTTTAAGGTTCTGACGCCCTGAACCACCACACCCGCAGTGCTGCCCTAGAGTCGGGACACGGGGGGCCGCATACTTACTCCCTGCTTAGCATTAGGCTACTTCGTTAACACCGCTAGGTATCCGTAGCCCAGCCGGACAGGGTTGTGATCGGTTGTTCTCTCTCTTTTTTTTTGCCGCCAAAGAAAAAACCCCCCAAAACGGAGCGAGCTAGGAAAGAAAGGGAGAGTGTCGCTTACACGTACCTGCACTCGCTAATGGAACCGTTTGTTCTTTCCAATGCCCGGTCGTCCTTTTCTCCTGTGTCTTCAACCTTGATTTCTTGTCTCCGTTCTTTACTGCTCTTCTTTTTCCTCGGTCTCTTGTCTGATGTTTCTTTACAGGTCCCTACTTTGTCCCCTCTACCTTCCTGTAACTGCTATCCCTCTGTAGGATGGTGTACATTCGGAACAGGTGGTTCTAATTTTTTGCCCTCAAAACACCTGTTTACCCCCCCTTCACAGGTGTGAAACGAAGGGGGTGTGGTAAATGTGTGGGCAATGAATTATGGAAAGTTTCCCTACCCTTGTTCCCTTTCCTTAATTCTATTACTTTATTCCCATACCCTTACAGGCATTCTCTTGCGTTTATTGTAGAAGATCGTTTGATGAGATCCTTGTGGTTCTACCCCTCCTCCTTGTGGGATTTCTTGTCTGATGTTTTTACAGGCCCCTCTTTTTTTGTGTGCCCCTCGACCTTACTGTGACTGCTATCCCTCCGCGGGACGTGTACCTTTGAAACCGATGGTTCCAATTTATTACCCTCAAACCCTATTTACCCACCCTTCATAGTTGTGAAAAGAAGGTGGTGTGGTAAATGTGTGGGCAATGGATTGTGGGAAAGTTTCCTTAACCTTGTTACTTTCCTTTATTTTGTTGTTTTTATTCCCATATCTGTACCAGCACTCCATAGTTTGTTGTGTAACTCTTGCGTTCATTTGTAGAACATTGTTGGTGAGATCCCTATGGTTATACCTCTTATCCCCGCGCCAATTTCTTACCTGATGTTTTTACAGGTCCCTAATTTATCCCATAGGCCTGACTCGGACTGCTATCCATCTGTGGGACGGTATACGTTTGAAACGGGTAGTTTTTAATCTATTGCCCTCAAACCCCCGTTTACCCAACCCTTCACAAGTGTGAAGAGCAGGGGGGGTGGTGGTAAATGCGTAGGCAAAGGATTGTGGGAAATTTTCCCAACCTTGTTACTTTTCTTTAATTTTGTTGCTTTTATTCACCTACCTGTACCAGCACTCCATAGTTTATCGTGTAACTCTTGCGTTTATTTGTAGAACATAATTGATGAGATCCCTATGGTTTATACATCTTATCCCCGTGCCCTTCCTTCTCTGATGTTCTTACAGGTCCCTGATCTATCCCCACCACTTTGCTCCGACTGCTGTCCAACCGTGTGACGGTGCACGTTTGGAACAGTTAGTTCTAATCTATTGCCCTCAAACACCTGTTTACCTACCCCTCCCCGATGTGAAAAGAAGGGGGTGTGGTAAATGTGTGGGCAAAGGATTGTGGGAAAGTTTCCTTAACCTTGTTACTTTTTTTACTTCTTTCGTTGCTTCTATTCCCATACCTGTACCAGCTTATCCGTTTTCGTCCGTTTATGTTTAATGAAAGAATTATTTGACAACATAGTGCTCGTAATATTTCAATCCCCAGAGGAGTGGCAGGGATCAGTTTCCATCATTTCCTCCCCTCAATACCAGAGTTACTGGTATCGAATTTTCCTCTTGTTAATTGATACTTTATTTTGTTACAAACCAAGACAGTCCATCACCCCTCTGTGTACTTTACAATATTTACAATATTTACAATTCCGTACTCCCCAGGTGCTCATAGAATTATGAATGTACATATTAACCAGTGTCCCAATAATTTCAACCCAAAATTCCAAACAAATACCAACAAACCCCCGAACCCCCACCCCTGTACTTTCTCTCTCTCCCGACTTCCGGATCCCAGTTCCGTTTCCAGGATCCCAGGAAATCCCCGCTCCCCTCCCAGGGTCCAAGGAAACCAACGTTCCCTTTGTTTTTCCTTCTCCTTGTCCTGAGTTTGTCTATTCCAATGACACCCCTGGGCGTCGTTCGTTGAGCCCTAATGGGTAATAACTATGGAGCTTGTCCATCCAATACCTCTCCCTTCTCATTCTCTGAGCTGTCGTCCAGTTCGGATCGTGTTCCAGTGGATAGCCGGTGAAATGGCTAATCCCGTGGTCTTGAAAATGAGTGATTAAATGTGATTTTTGTTCTAGGTTCTTTCCTTATTGTATATCTGTGTTGGTTGAGTCTAGTTGTTTCAACCGTTACCCGTCTCCCCTACATAGAATTTCCTACATTTAGTACATTTAATGATGTAAACACAGTTAGCCTGTGTTTGCGGGATGGATATGGTTCGGTACCCTAAACCCCTGTTTCGTCACCGGGTCCTTTATCGATGTATATTTTCGGATCCCCGAGATCCCCCTCCTGGTCCTTTCCGGCAATTTTGCCCGTATCAACAGTTGTTTTTTAAAAGTCGGGTTGCCCCTGTAGGCTGGGATCACCCTAAATGTTTATCCAATGCTGTACCTTTCAGGATTCTCCCAAAATTCCTCCGTAATACCTGGATTACCTGTTTCCCGAAAGTGGAATAAGTAACCACACGGGACTCCGGGTTTCCCCTGTGTTTTCTCCCGTGTTGGAGCTTGATCCCAGGACTTATTAATTCCCCGGAGAAACCCCTTGAGTACCCCCCTCTTTCTCAGGGCTGTAAACAGTACCTTTCTCGCATCCTCATAGTCCTGCTTCTGTGTACGATGCGGGAGTACCGTAACAGCCTGTGATTTCACAATCCCCCTGAATACATGTTTCGGGTGAAAACTTTTTTTTATGAAGGAGTGAATGGGAGTCCGTCGGTTTGAAGTACATCTTTGTGTCCAATCTACCCGTCTCCCAAAAATTCGGACCCTTGAAGGTCGTTGTATCCAGGAAGTTTATTTCCGTGTCAGGTGTGGTCACCTCTACTTTAATTGACTCGTGGTGTTCATTTCATAACCCTTACCCAGTTGTCAAAGTCCTCCCTCGACCCTGTCCAGACCCCCCAGATGTCATCCAATACCTCAGGTATATTAGGGGCAGTTGCTTGCACTTTTAAAACCTTCCTTCCTCCCATTCCGCCATGTATATGTTTGCATATGCTGGTGCGAATCGTTTCCCCATCGCCGTTTCCCTTGCCTGTAAATAAAATTTATTCTGAAAAACAAAATCATTCCTCCTGAGACTAATTTCAAAAGCCTCAAAAGGACGTCATCCGGTCGGTTTGGGTCCGGGTGACGTGCTAGTACTTCTTCCGGATGGCCCCCATCCCCGTGGGGATTTCAATATTTGTATATAAACTGCACACACCATCGTAAGAGAAACCAAGGTTCCTTCACTGTCAATGCTCCAATTTTAGACAAGAAGTGCTGAGTGTTTTTATGTAGCTGGGGTGTTGTATTGACAGGGGGGGTCAAATAGTGCTCCAAGTACTCCGCTACCCATAGCTCTCACTCCCACAATCGACACTATAGGTCGGCCAGGTGGAATACGATCAGGGATCGTCCATTTTCCCCTTGGTTATGTATTTTCGGGAGAAGGTAAAAAATATCTGGGCCGCGGTGGTCTCGGTCCCAGTAAGTACTTTTGCTGTTCCTTTGTTATAATCTTTGATTCATACAGTACCTGAAGTTCTGCCGCAATTATTTCCGCCGTTCCTCCCGGGTATAGTTGGTTTTTTTAGCTGAATGTAATATGCCTGTCTTGAAGCTGGCGTAATGCCTCCCTAACATAATCCGGTCTATCCATTATCACTATACCACTCCCCTTATCTGCAGGCTTAATAATTAATTTCATAATTCTTCCTCAGTTCCTTGAGGGCCTGCACCTCTTCCGGCGGTAATTCGGAGTCTCGGGCCTATATTTCAAGTTATTGAGCACTCTCCCATCCTCACTTATTAATTCCAGTAGCGGTGATGGAAGCTGGAAATGTCTGGTTCCCACGTGGAGATTCCCGTGAAAGTTTTACCCCCCCGTGGGGGTTGCGGGCCAAAATAGGCGCTCAACTTGAGTCGCCTATGATACCTGTACAGATCCATTGCAAATATCTGTCGTGTGGCCCTCGAGGCTGTTTGTGGTTGGGACAAATGAGAGTCCCCCTGTTCAATAATGAATAATTGCTGTTGGGTCAGTTGAAAATGTGTTGACAGATTTATAACCTCCTTGTTTGTGGTGGAAGCTCCTCCACCCCTCCGGCTCTCCTTTATCCTAAAAAAACCCTCCAATGTTTCCACATATTGTCCGCCGTCTCCATTGTCCAGTGTATCCCGGTCTGTCCAGGTATTAAATTTTGTTTTATCCAACCGTGGAATGAAAGCATTGTAGGTTCTGATAAGTTCATTAATGAGCTTCAAATTTTTGCTTGTGTTGGTGTGGGTAAAGTACTGCTGAAATTAAATCAGCGGTATGCGGACTGACGCATTTGGGAATGTAGCCCAGCCTACATTATAAAGAGCCCCTAATGCCTCCCGCAAATGTGATGGATTTGAAGTATGTGCGTCATTATATCCCAAACGACAGGATGACCTTGGTCACCTGCGGGGATGGTGGGTCCCGTTCTTAAGCAGCTGCACCGCATGCGAAAATTTTGCCCCCGAAAGCTGTCTACCTGCACCCGGGGATCCCAAATTTTCGGGAACCTCGCGAGGTTGGAGTCCCCTATAATCATTATCTGGCGTCGTGGTATAAGGGCCCAACTCCGATCCCCCTCCCCTCGGTGCGGGTGACATGTGTGTAAGGGGAGGCATGGTGCTGGTTTCCAATATCCTGGCCAGTTACGGGTCGGGGGTTTTGATCCTCCTTGTTCCCTTCTTCCTCCTCCTCCTCATTCTCATTCTCCTCCTCCTCCTCCTCCTCCTCTTCTATATCTCGTTTCGACCTGGATTTGCCGGGCCCATTGGTCTGAGTATCCCTATCGTCCCGTGCTTCCGGTCGTGGTGTTTTGTGTGTATTATGTCCAGTTGTTATTTCTGGTGAAAGTGGAATATAAGATGCTCCCCCTAGGGCCCCATCCTGATCCTGCACCCCCTCCCCCTTTGCTTCCATCCGTGTGGCCCTTGTGGGAGAGGTCCCTAAACCCATTGCCCCAGATTCCTTCACCCTTCCTCCCGGTTGATCAGTGTCCGGTGGGTTCTCTGTTGCCCCATAATCCGTCCTTTGCCAGCTTGTGGTAGAGGGTGTTTCCCCACGGACCGCCCCCTCTTGTGCCGTTAGTGGTTTCCCCTGTACTCCCCTAGTGTCCTTCCTTCTTCCCCGATCCCCCCTCGATAGGGAATGAAGGCCACATAATTTTCTCCAGATCAACTCGTGCAGCCTCCAATGCCTCTTCCTTTATATGGGGCGTGTGTTGGCGTGCCCTCCGTGCGGCCACCAAACGCCCTATCCCAATCCACCACGAGTAGTGGTCTCATCATCTCTATGGCCCCCGCCTGTACCCGGAGGTAGTGGTCCTTCAAGGTCTCGATCGTGGCCCTTGTTCCAGTTCTTTGCATTATAATGTGCGCCAAGGTTCGTCTCCTCTAATGGACAAAAAGGTTGGACCACTCGGATCAAATACGCTTCTACCCTCTGCCAGAAAGGACGGTACTGGATCCTCCGGTTTCCTGCGGAAGCACCTACCTTTTATGGTGGGCCAGCATTAGGCGTTGTCAGTGCCTGCACCAGTAAGGTAAAATCTTCCCTTGCGTCCATCTTATCCTGAGTGCCCATTTCGACAACGTGGAACAGGGATGTGTCGAGGTAAGCGACGAATGAAGCCAGGGAAAAGAGAGGAAAAAAATCAGTTTTACGTCCCCCCTATTTCCTCCCTCCCAAAGTAAGTAACCGAATCCGGAACGAATTCTCTATCTAACGTTAAAAAAGAATTCCCCTTCAACCCAGAGAGCCAGGGCAAAAAAGTCCCCATGACCCCCCAGAAAAGGACAGAAAAAAATGGAGAAGAAAAAAAACTAAAGGGAAGAAAAAAGAAGAAAAAAAAGAAGTAAAAAAAGAAAAAAAAGAAAAAAAGAAAATGGTCCCTTGGCAGTTCTTGGGTTAATGAACGGAGCTGGTCCGAGGCTCTGGCCCAGGTTAGGTGAATGACGTATACACTCAGGACTCTCACTACCCCCGACCATCGTCAGGATAGATCTCACGAGAGTCCCAGGCAGTGGCACTGGCCGACGCATGTTAGTCCCAGTTTCAATTCCCACCTGCCCACAGGTCCCATATCAGAAGGAGACAGCAAGAAGAGCCGACAAGGTGCGCCAGAGCAATGGCAGTCCATGCCCCACATGTACCGCATGGCCAAGGTGGGTTTAGGGTCCGGGGACAAGGGCTAGGGGCCAGGGTTCGGGTCAGGGGTTTGGGGTCCTAGGGCAAGGGGCTAGAGTTCTAGGATTAGGGTTCAGGAATTGGGACTATGGATTGGGTTTTAGGGCCAGGGGTTGGGGTTGGGTGTTCGGGTTTGGGTTTAGGGTTAGGGGTTGGGGTAGGGGTTTAGGGTAGGTTTTTGAGGTTAGGGTATAGGGTTAGGGGTTAGGGCCAGGGCTCAGGGTTAGGGGTTTAGGGTTAGGGTTAAGGGTTGGGTTTAGGGGTTGGGGGTTAGGGGTTGGGTTTTAGGGTTAGAGGGTTAGGGGTTAGGGTTAGGGTTAGAGGGTTAGGTTAGGGTTAGGGTTAGGTTAGGGTTAGTTAGGGTTAGGGTTAGGGTTAGGTTAGGGTTAGGGTTTAGGGTTAGGGTTAGGGTTAGGGTTAGAGTTAGAGTTAGAGTTAGGGTTAGGGTTAGGGTTAGAAGGGTCGGGTTTAGGGTTAGGTTAGGGTTAGGGTCAGGGCCAGGGTCAGGGTTAGGGTTAGGGTTAGGGTTAGGGTTAGGGCTAGGGTTAGGGTTAGGGTTAGGGTTAGGGTTAGGGTTAGGGTTAGGGTTAGGTTAGGGTTAGTTAGGGTTAGGGTTAGGTTAGGGTTAGGGGTTAGGGTTAGGGTATAGAGTTAGAGTTAGAGTTAGGGTTAGGGTTAGGGTTAGGGTTAGAAGGGTCGGGTTTAGGGTTAGGTTAGGGTCAGGGCCAGGGTCAGGGTTAGGGTTAGGGTTAGGGCTAGGGTCAGGGGGTTAGGGTTAGGGCCAGGGCTCAGGGTTAGGGTCAGGGTTAGGTGAATGACGTATACACTCAAGGACTCTCACTACCCCGACCATCGTCAGGATAGATCTCACGAGAGTCCCAGGCATGGCACTGGCCGACGCATGTTAGTCCCCAGTTCAATTCCCACCTGCCCACAGGTCCCATATCAGAAGGAGACAGCAAGAAGAGCCGACAAGGTGCGCCAGAGCAATGGCAAGTCCATGCCCCACATGTACCCATGCCAAGGTGGGTTTAGGGTCCGGGGACAAGGGCTAGGGGCCAGGGTTCGGGTCAGGGGTTGGGTCCTAGGGCCAAGGGCTAGAGTTCTAGGATTAGGGTTCAGGAATTGGGACTAGGGATTGGGTTTTAGGGCCAGGGGTTGGGGTTGGGTTTCGGGTTGGGTTTAGGGTTAGGGGTTGGGGTTAGGGGTTAGGGTTAGGTTTTTGAGGTTAGGGTTAGGGTTAGGGGGTTAGGGCCAGGGCTCAGGGTTAGGGTTTAGGGTTAGGGTTAAGGGTTGGGTTTAGGGGTTGGGGTTAGGGGTTGGGTTTTAGGGTTAGAGGGTTAGGGGTTAGGGTTAGGGTTAGAGGGTTAGGTTAGGGTTAGGGTTAGGTTAGGGTTAGTTAGGGTTAGGGTTAGGGTTAGGTTAGGGTTAGGGTTTAGGGTTAGGGTTAGGGTTAGAGTTAGAGTTAGAGTTAGGGTTAGGGTTAGGGTTAGAAGGGTCGGGTTTAGGGTTAGGTTAGGGTTAGGGTCAGGGCCAGGGTCAGGGTTAGGGTTAGGGTTAGGGTTAGGGTTAGGGTTAGGGTTAGGGTTAGGGTTAGAGGGTTAGGGTTAGGGTTAGGGTTAGGTTAGGGTTAGTTAGGGTTAGGGTTAGGTTAGGGTTAGGGTTAGGGTTAGGGTTAGAGTTAGAGTTAGAGTTAGGGTTAGGGTTAGGGTTAGGGTTAGAAGGGTCGGGTTTAGGGTTAGGTTAGGGTTAGGGTCAGGGCCAGGGTCAGGGTTAGGGTTAGGGTTAGGGCTAGGGTCAGGGGGTTAGGGTTAGGGCCAGGGCTCAGGGTTAGGGTTTAGGGTTAGGGGTTGGGTTTAGTGGTTCGGGGTTGGGTTTAGGGTTAGGGGTTGGGGTTAGGGGTTGGGTTTTAGGGTTAGAGGGTTAGGGTTAGGGGTTGGGGTTAGGGGTTGGGGTTAGGGTTAGGGGTTGGGTTTTAGGGGTTTGGGTCAGGGGTTGCGTTTAGGGTTAGGGGTTAGGATTAGGGGTTGGGTTTTGGGGTTGGGTTAAGGGTTGGGTTTAGGGTTGGGGTTAGGGGTTGGGGTTAGGGTTTAGGGGTTGGGTTTCGGGTTAGCGGAAGGGTTAGGGGTTGGGTTTAGGGTTATGAAGGTTAGAAAGTAATCCATGAGTGTGTTTACGAAAATCCTTTATTCCAAGAGAGCTGGGCAGATCAGGGTGTCCCCTCCATTCCCAGATGTTACTGCAGCAGTTCCTTCATGTGGTACGCACCAGTGAAGTCCAACCGCTACTGCAGGGAAGTCAGTCTGGAGTGAGACATTGCAACGTCCAGGCTCTCTCGTGAGACACATCAGTTGTGCGCCTTGAGGTCTCAGAGTGTTTCGACCGCTTATCACAAGACACTCTCACCCAAGGATGGTCCCGCCGGAGGTGCGCCGTCTCCGGGGTGTGTCTCATTCTGAGCTACACTACACTGTCCACTTGGTTTTTAGAGTCTAGGTTTTTTCCGCGTGTGAATCTAGGTCCCGGTGCGTCCACGGCTCAATCCCTACGGCAGACTGAGGGACGGGTCTATGGTGGAGAGTGGCAATTTGAAGGACGCCCAATTTCCATTTTTAGTGGCCGGTTTTAGACTAAGACGTGTGTGGTGCAGGATGGAGTGGTGCATGTGTGGGGCTAAACCCCATAGAAGACTGGGCCACGTTTAAGGTTCTGACGCCCTGAACCACCACACCCGCAGTGCTGCCCTAGAGTCGGGACACGGGGGGCCGCATACTTACTCCCTGCTTAGCATTAGGCTACTTCGTTAACACCGCTAGGTATCCGTAGCCCAGCCGGACAGGGTTGTGATCGGTTGTTCTCTCTCTTTTGCCGCCAAAGAAAAACCCCCCAAAACGGAGCGAGCTAGGAAAGAAAGGGAGAGTGTCGCTTACACGTACCTGCACTCGCTAATGGAACCGTTTGTTCTTTCCAATGCCCGGTCGTCCTTTTCTCCTGTGTCTTCAACTTGATTTCTTGTCTCCGTTCTTTACTGCTCTTCTTTTTCCTCGGTCTCTTGTCTGATGTTTCTTTACAGGTCCCTACTTTGTCCCCTCTACCTTCCTGTAACTGCTATCCCTCTGTAGGATGGTGTACATTCGGAACAGGTGGTTCTAATTTTTTGCCCTCAAAACACCTGTTTACCACCCCTTCACAGGTGTGAAACGAAGGGGGTGTGGTAAATGTGTGGGCAATGAATTATGGGAAAGTTTCCCTACCCTTGTTCCCTTTCCTTAATTCTATTACTTTTATTCCCATACCCTTACAGGCATTCCTCTTGCGTTTATTTGTAGAAGATCGTTTGATGAGATCCTTGTGGTTCTACCCCTCCTCCTTGTGGGATTTCTTGTCTGATGTTTTTACAGGCCCCTCTTTTTGTGTGCCCCCTCGACCTTACTGTGACTGCTATCCCTCCGCGGGACGTGTACCTTTGAAACCGATGGTTCCAATTTATTACCCTCAAACACCTATTACCCACC
>NW_021821672.1:0-71604 GCF_901000725.2 Takifugu rubripes
TTCTGTTACCTTAGAGAACTTTTAGCTTTTATGCAAGGTAGCATTACATGCCTGCAGCACAGCAGTCAGTGGGAATTCTTTCTTTCCATTCACTGAGAACTGTGTTCTGGTTTAGTAGAGTGTAGGAGTCACTTCTAGTGAAATCAAAGCCACAGCAGCGTTCAATGCCCTTTCTGAGACTTTCTTTGTCCAGTTTTGGCCACTCAACCCTTGCAAAAACCATTTCGGTTCACTAAAGTGGATTTCCTGGTGAATTTGTCTCATACATGCAGCACTGAGCATTTGGGAACATTTGAGAGGGCAGTTACATTTATGTTGGAGCATGTACGTATGTGGTTGGGTTTATGTAACAAGACGATTTGAGACCATCTGTCGATGCTTAATTTTTTAAAAGCACCTTTTCCTCCACTTCATGTTTCTGATGATTTTGGTGTGGTGTGTGTAATTTGTGTGCGTGCTCTGTGATCCACTGTGGACCTGTCTAGCATGTGTTCCTACCTCATCCGCTGACTGCTGGGGTAGGTCCCACCACCCTTGTCACCCCCATTGGAAATATGTGGTGGTGAACAAAGAATAAAAGGTCAGCTTTTGTCCCCACATCAACACTAAAATATTTTGTTCAGGTTAATCACTTCCTGTAAGCCCTCTGAGGAAACACTAGACGGGCAGACGTCTCATCGCTCAACTTTTAATGTACAACTCAGTTGGTCATATGCCTCAAAGCGAGGAATGAAACCAGTGATTGACCACTGTCAACTGTACCTAAACTCATGAAACACGTGTTGAATTCTGTTATATATGCATTAAAAAAATAGCATTACGATTACTGAATTTTACCAAAACCTATGAATGTTTCAATGCTTCCTAGAGCAGTGTAACGACGCCCCCTGCTGGACGAAAGTTGTATAATAGCCATGAGTTCCATAATCCAGTCCAGTGACCGATAATCAGATTTGATCTCAGGTCAGAGTAAAACATACAGAGACAGTGTGGAAGGGTGTAATTGGGGCAGATAACTCATCTAAATTTATTGCACTGTGATAATTAAAAAAAAAAAAAAGTGGCATTAAACTTCCCAGATGTTTAGAGTAGAGAAGTACAAGTCAACAAAATGTTCATGTCACATCTGCTAAATTGTATGTCACACACAGACCACTTCAGCTCTGCACTTTAAATTGTGAGATGAACACATGCATTTGTGTGTCGGTCTTATGTATGCATTACTTCAGCAAACAGGTGCACGTCTGTTGACGTACAGTCAGTGGTATTGTGATGTTGAGCTTTAGCAACACTGTTTTGTAACAACAAATCAGACATTTCATGCAAGTTTCATTTTGACATTGAATATTTTTGAATAAATCTCCCACAAGACTGTGGTAAAAGCCTCCCATGGGGGTCGAGCGTTTGACCGAGTACATGAGCCCACTGAATGAGCGTCTCCCAACAAGATGAAGGTTGCTTCTCACTGCCACACAATCACAAAAGAACTCCACTTGAAGATTTCACATGTCACTGGTTACGGTCCTGCAGAGTAATTAACTGTTAATTAACTGTTTGTACAGAAATGGCAGCTGTACACATCTCAATTTTAAAGGATATACTGTTGATGTGGCTGAAAGCTGCAGAAAAAGACCTCACCAGCTCCTCTCTTCTGTTGTGACGTGGCCAGAAGGGTTATGTATCGTTTAAAACACCATCTGGAAGTGTTCGCCAAATCATTCCTCTGTAATGGACAAGAAGAAATGTGGCCTCTTTAGTTCACGGTAGTCATGAACATGGGCGCGACGTCTACAATCTTGTGTCTACTGGCAGCTGATAGAGATCTTATATGAGCAAACATGGACCACTTAAAATCACATCAGAAAGCCCCTTTCTGGAGTTTAGCAGCAGGATGTGTTGCAGGAGACCCTTATGCGGTTGAACTGGGAACGGTTTCCAAGGTTATTTTACAAAAACCCCAGGACTCCACCCTTTGTTCTCCACACCTGAGCTCTCTAAATGGCGTTCTCTAATATCAGAAACGAGTCCCCTGGTTTGTTTCGGTGTGTGACAGGATGCTTTCGTTTGCTGTAAAAATCCAGATTGAGAAACTTTAGACCTTCCGTTGATCTCTGCCACTCCCCTTTTTTTAATGATGTCACATAGCTAATAAAGCACAGGAAGCTGCGGTATCGACAAGCGTCCTCACCAATTCAATTGATTTTGGTCGTCAAGACTACCCGTTGGCTTCAGCTGTAACGTGTCAATGCTTTATCGTGACATTAATGCCCTGCTCCATATTGTCATGCGTACAGGGAGTGCAAATTATTAAGTTGTATTTGAGGATTAATTTTATTATTGAACAACCATGTTCCTAATGAACCCAAAAGGACTCAATATCAAAGCTGAATATTTTTGGGAGTTGGAAGTGGGGCTATTTTAGGAGGATATCTGTGTGCAGGTGACTATTACTGTGCATAATTATTAGGCAACCTTAAACAAAAAAAAAAAAAAACCCATTTCAATTATTTATTTTCACCAGGGAAACCAATATAACAGAGCTCAAGATTCACAAATATACATTTCTGACATTCAAAAACAAATCAGTGACCAGTATAGCCACCTTTCTTTGCAAGGACACTCAAAGCCTGCCATCCATGGATTCTGTCAGTGTTTTGATCTGTTCCGATCAACATTGCGAGCAGCAGCAACCACAGCCTCTGAGAGGCTGCTGTTCAGAGAGGGGTAACCGTTTTCCCTCCTTGTCAATCTCACCATTTGATGAGGGACCACGGGGTTCTCTTGGGGTTCAGATCAGGTGAACAAGGAGGCCATGTCATTAGTTTTTCTTCTTTTAGGCCCTTCTTGCCAGCCCCGCGTGGAGTACTTGGATGCGTGTTGATGGAGCAATTGTCCTGCATGAAATCATGTTTTTCTTGAAGGATGCAGACTTTCTTCCTGTACCACTGCTTGAAGAAGGTGTCTCCAGAAACTGGCAGTAGGACTGGGAGTTGAGCTTGACTCCATCCTCAACCCGAAAAGGCCCCACAAGCTCATCTTTGATGATACCAGCCCATATCAGTACCCCCACCTCCACCTTGGCTGGCATCTGAGTCGGACTGGAGCTGTCTGCCCGTTACCGATCCAGCACGGGCCCATCCATCTGGCCCATCAAGACTCACTCTCATTTCCATCAGTCCATAAAAACCTTAGAAAAAATCAGTCTTGAGATATTTCTTGGCCCAGTCTTGACGTTTCCAGCTTGTGTCTTGTTCAGTGGTGGTCGTTTTTCAGCCCTTCTTACCTTGGCCATGTCTGGGCAGTTATTTGGCACCTTGGTTTTTCCCACACGCTTCTTGCGACCCTGTGGACTATTTTGAACGAAACGCTTGATTGTTCGATGATCACGCTTCAGAAGCTTGGCAATTTTAAGAGTGCTGCATCTCTCTGCAAGATATCTCACTATTTTTGACTTTTCGGAGCCTGTCAAGTCCCTCTTCTGACCCATTTTGCCAAAGGAAGGGAAGTTGCCTAATAATTATGCACACCTGATATAGGGTGTTGATGTCATTAGACCACACCCCTTCTCATTACAGAGATGCACATCACCTGATATGCTTAATTAGTAGTGGGCTTTCAAGCCTGTACAGCTTGGAGTAAGACAACGTGCATAAAGAGGATGATGTGGTCAAAATACTCATTTGCCTAATAATTCTACACTCCCTGTTGGGCAGCCTTCCGTGCAGTTTATTGACACTCTGACTGTCATCGCTCAGCTGTGATCACCATGGCAGTGCCATGTTCCCCTCTACAAAGATGAAACTTTCCATGGAAGAGTGAGCCTGTGTGTTCTCATTTGTAACCCTCTTTCCTCCTCCGCACCACCTCCATTTCTCAAAGCAAATGATTTCGGTATAGACTTTTTCTTTTTAATTGATAACAAATTTAAAGTTTCGGAAGAAAATGTTGAAGTAGTTTTTGTGGAGACACAAAAGAGTGAGAACAGGCTGAAAAGTCCAGATCATCTATTGTTAGCTGTCTTTAAGGCAAAGAATAGTATATCTGGCCTGTTCTTTTGGATTTGAACTACCGTACTCAACACAGGCAGAGCTCACTCCTTTCTTCAGAGTATGGGACACGTTGTGACATGTGAATCGCTGCCACATGGCTGCAGTGTTGAGAGAAGCCGACCTTCCGTCTAACAGGTCGCTCTGACCTTTGTCAGCTCCTGCTTTCCTCCTGTAAACATGACATGAACCGATTCAAATCTCTGCCACGTGTCTTAGTCCCGGAAAATGTTCTGCCTCTTCCTGATCCTGCTGGCGACTTGCTGTTTTTAGCGAGTGTTTCGACATATTTGTGACCATTTGTGAGTCGGTAACACCAATGAAGAGCAGAAGCCACAATCGACGGTGTATTCCCAGTGGAGCAGGTAGAAGCCCGACATCTCAACACTCGCACCCTTACTGTGCGTTAGTGTGACATGTGGCATGTGATGGGTTTCATATGTCAGAGCGTAATCGCTGCCACAGTTACAGGAATGTATCGGGATTGGTGATCTGCTTCCGTGGATGGACAGAAGGCATCAGGAACCCCTGAGCGGCTGCTACTGTGGAGGTCCAGCCTGTTGATCCAGAACTCTCCAAACTGCAGCTGCTCTTCAGTGGAGGAGAAAATCTTTATTTGAAGATCTACTCCTGCTCACAACAATGTGCTGCCACGGTGACGGAACCCTGGTCTGGTGGGACGCAGCACATTTTCCAGTCAGTGCAGGTGAAATATTGCTGTAATCGTTCTGGGAACGTGCCAGCGTCACCTGTGAATGTGCACCTCTTTATCCTCTCTCTCCGATGAAGAGCAGGAACCCTGTTTTTGATCTCTGCCCCAGGCAACAGTGGTGTTCTGTGCCGTGTAACGACGTCACATGCACTCCTTCATGCGCCAATCAGCAATCATAACAACAGATGGACAAACGGGCGAGTAATGTTGCTGCATCTGTCTGAGGACCAACCTGATACTGGCGCGCCACTGGTACCAGTCTCAGATCCTGGTCCTGGAGGCTCATTAGCATAAGAACCTTTAAACACAGTTTTGATGTCTGCAGCTCCCCGTTCTGAGATCATCTGTAGGGCTGCTTCTGTCGCTTCATTCGGGCCAATCTGACGTCCTCGTCATCTCTTTGCCTGCGGGTCGTTGTTGATCCGTTCGGTGCCGCTGTTTTGTAAACGACAGCTGCAGAAAAAAGCACCGGGACTCATAGAAGACACAAATAAACCCTTGAGAGGAGAGAATTGAGACGGAGTCCCAGGACAACAAGGCGCACGCATCATTGGGGCTGTGTCGTTGCCAGTTTTCCCTGCTGGAGGCAGCAAAGCTCCACAGAACTTCAGCGTGTGACGGGCGACGAAGGCAAGCAGTTAAAGGTTAAACGCTTGTCTCGAGGGTGCTCCACTCGGCCCCTCACCACACCATAAAGTCTTCAGCTGTTAACATGCAGCTCACACAGCACAGTTTTACTGCTCTGTAATGGCCGGACTGCTGCACTTTAGCTTCAGGGCTCCAATCAGTTTGCCAGCAATGCTGAGTGAATCGCTGGGAACTGAGGGAGGCCAGTTTTACTCACAAATAGAGGCTGATGGAGGATTTGGAAGCGGAGTGTGGCTGTATGCACGTCCGGACGAGCCCTGCTAACTCTTGATGTGCTAAGGTGCAGGGCGTCTTCTCTGGAGGGTTGGGACAGAAGGACTGTGTCCGGGTCAAAAGGGTTCCATTTATGACCACAAAGACAGCCAAGCAGCACAGGAGCACCAATGAAGAAGAGCTCCTCTCACTTTAGGCAAAGAAAGTCTCCTTCAACTAAATCAGAACAAAAATTAGGTTTCTATCTTTGGGAGTTTTTTTTTTTGTTTGTTTGTTTTTTTTACAGAAGACATAATGTGCTTTACATAGAAAGGTTAAAACTTTACAACATACAGCAAAACAAACATCATGATTAAAATACCTCTAAAGTAAAAAACAAAACTTTAAAATTATTAAGAGGGGCTGAGATGTTTACAGTCTTGCTCCCCAGCAATGCTGCTTCACCATCTTTAGGCTCAACCATTGGACCCGAGTCAGAGGATCTCAGAGACCAGTGGAAGAACTTTAAAATCTATTCTGTGTCTTACTGGGAGCCAGTGCAAGGACTTTAGGACCAGACTAATGGTGTTCTGATTGAGGCTGGGCTCTGGGTGGAGAGGCTGGTTGGAGGCACATTGAGAGCTTTTTTTCCCAGATGAATGGTGCCACTCTGTCACTGTTCAGATGTGCTCTTCAGGGACAATTGTGTTGTGCACCTCTCCAGCAAACATCTTTTTTTATTTTGTATTTTTCACAAATTTCATGAAAATGTGACTTAAATCCAACAGCTTTTCTATGCAACTCAGACACAAACAACAACCCGTGGGATATAAATATGGATGTTAGTGAAACAGGGATCGAGGATTCACTTGATGAAATGTGTTAATGCGTCACTCTTTCAGCCGCTTAGACCTGCATTTGCTTATGAAAAAAAAAACCTTAATAAACACAAGCGATGTCAGAAAGGCCTCTACAGGGTCAGAATACAGATATTACCTCAGTCAGGACTGTTTTCCGTGATTCCGAGCTAAGCTGTATTGCCCTTTGGAGGGTGGGCGAGAACGCATGATAATGGGAGCCTCTCTAAGTGGGAATTAACACTTATTAGCACACCTTTCCCGCTAAAACACTTCAGAAGTGTGTCACGAAAATATCTCATGCAAAATGGCTTCTCGGGGACTTTTAAATAATTTCCTTTAGGGAGAGGGGAAAAAAAGTCAAACACTCAAAATTGGTGTTGGTGTTGGAAGAGCTTGTTATCTCAGTCTCGTTATAAAGCAGCATTGAGGCTGCCTGGCTAACTGTCGCCGCACTAACAGATAGCAGCTGTGGAGACTACAAGCGTGTTCTGTCTGTCCCGACGTTCTCATTAAGGAACGGAGAGAGCTGCATGTCAGCAAGAGCAGTCAGCCTTTCCCCACTTTAAAGGGTGTCAACATAGCCAGGCTGCATTTGTGCATTCACCTGCCTTAGGTTTGAAATATGACGTCGAAATGTTTTTAAATCTATAATGCTGTTTTCCGGGAATAACCTCGCTAACAGGAATGATGTACGAGCCATGTGCATTTGCCCTGTCCACCTAAAGCAAGAAGTGGGTCGGGGAAAGTGCAATGGCAGCATTTTCAGTCTTTTGTCTATGGTCAGTTATCATTATAGACATTAGTCTCTATACGGGCCCTCTTTTAGGTAATCAAAGCTTTGGAAGATCCAAATACATTGCACAGGGACTACACTAGATTACACTGAAACAACCCTACTTCTGATCAAATAAGACCATCTGCTTAAGAATTGTTTACAGAATTCTGTAGCAGGATGTACCCCCAAACTGGAGCTGTCCATTTTGTTACAATACATTACTGATGTCTACTTGCCAGTCTGTCTGCACTGGACAGAACATATATGTATAAAATGAATGACCCTTTAGATTGTGCACAACATTGAGAGGAGCGTTGCATGTGTTGTTTTTCCAGCCACAGCTCTGCTGGAGAGGTGGACACGCAGAGACTCAACATCACAGTAAATGAGAACAACACTGAGGTGTCAACACTGAACAAGGTGTCATTTCACACTGCGAGTAGGCGTTCCACTGTCACGCAAACTGCACTGCAACGGCCTTAAATCCACAGTGAGCGGCACTTAAAACACTAAAATATAGTAACAGTCATCAAATTTTCCTGTTTCGACCCTCCAAACTTTACTGCTTGTTCTATGAGTTAGCTGCTAACTGGTAGCTTAAATATCTTGGCTGTGAATCATAGTTAGCATCACATGAAAGATGAATCACATTTCTCTAAGATGCCAAATTGTCCCTGCATGCAGATGGTCAAACCGGTTTGTGTCTCGGTGTTTGAAGAACATCCCCTGTGAAATACTCACAGAGCAGTGGGGCTCCATGAGACCAATGGGCTCTTCTTCAAGTGCTTCTATGACTGGAGTGGAAATAAGCCGTGGAAGAAGGCCAGCTTTGTCCTGGGATGCCCGTGTGACTTTGGCGAGGTTGGTGGGAGAAGAACATTAGCTGAGCTGGCATCCAAGAGCACCTCTTGGATGTTAAGTGTTCCCTTTGAAAGCATGTTTTACCTCAGCAGTTGGAGACGGAGCGTTTCATGTACGTATAATTTTATTACCGCTTTACAGATTTGATTCAATTTTTAAGTGAAGTCACGATGATGTAATTCTTAAGTGACCCCTGTAAGGCTTAGACTGAATTCTACATCCATCCATTTTCTTTTAAGCTCACTTATTTGAGCAATATAGAGACTTCAAACAAAAAACAAATTGTGCATGTTTTTGCACTATAAGTAGAAAACCAGGGAAAAAAAACACTACTGGGTGATGCTTAGAAGGACCAGAGCAGTGGATGGATGCTGCAATGACAACAAATATAAGCTGAAGATAAAAAAGGACCTTAAAAACCTGCAAAACAAAATCACTTGTTCCCCCCAAAAAACCCTTATGTGTAAGCAGAAGGTTACTGTTGGGAACCATGAATTAACAAATACACCTTTGACTGTATCACAAGGTCAATTTAGAAAAGGAGAGCACAACAGTGAGGCACAGAGTTCATCACAATACCTGTCCCAGACAGGGGTTTAAAGCGGGGAAACTGTTTTCTGCCTCTCCAAAAATAATTAGAGTGACAAGAGACAAAAAGCAGAGAGGTGACAAAATCAAAGAAAGGCAGACGGACAACACACCGCTCACCTGCGATGTTGCTATCAATCCCATTCACTTTTTATTCCCCCAATGCTCTCATGTCCCTCGGTCGAAGGTTCTAAAATTTCAGTCCCTCTCAGGCAGAGATGAATAATCTATCTATGAGGAAATGACTTTGTAAATATGTAAATGTGATGGAGACAATGGTTTGCTGAGCCACAGCCGAGGCTGCGGTAATTGAAATGGCCTGCAGTCTGATTATGGAGTCAATATTTGGACGTGGACCCAGTGTCATCAAGACCAGTGTCCACCAGGCACACGCATACAAACACACACTCACACAATCAGGAAGGCGCAAATTCAGCTAATCACATTTATTGTACATGTCGTTTTTGCAGTGGGTCTCATTACAGCCATAGTGATCAGGAGACATTAGCACTTCCACCAGCTACATGTTCATAAGTATTATTATTGTCGCTGCACGTTTACCTTTTCAATTCTGCACAAATTTGATTACGTACGCCTGGAAATCACGTTTTCCACTTCTCAATGGGTGCCAACTGCTGCCAGCACCTGAAAATCTTATGCATTCCCCACAACTGGGCTTTTTAATGACTTCCTCGTCTCACAAGCAAGAGCCAGTGGCACGCCTGACGGTCTCTCTTTAGGGCTGTTTTAACTCCCCCTGCCAAAGCAGCTGGACAGCTGTGCAAATGTGCAGGGAAAAATAAAAGTCTACCCTAAAGATGGTCTTTCATTCAATAAACTTGCTATTGCCTTGAAGATGAGAAAAATCCACACGAATTCCTGCCTTTGGGATGAGCCTTGGTTTTGGTCCAGATTGTTTGTTTGGCTTTCTGCTCTTTCTAATTATCAATAAGTCTTCTCAGTGTCGGTGTTGATGCAACAGTGTAATGCAGGGGTGGCAACTCAATGCTCCCACAGCCGTATTCTATCCCGCCATGTTTCCAAAAGCTTTCACCAGGGACAGTGGATTAACTGGTCTTTCCAGAGCCGCAGAACTTTGAATCCAGCTCGGTGCCCTCACTCCACCTACAGCTGTTGTGATAAAAACTACAGACTAAACAGTTTAGGCTGGAGTTCCCGACCCATTCGTCATTACTGTAATGTTGATTCTTTGTTTTCTCAATGAAATTTCACCCTCTGCTATAACATCACGCCGCTCCGGCGACTCGGGGCTGTGATCCATCACTCATAAACATAACTCAACTGCCTGCCAGACCTTTACTATCAATAAACAGTGTTTGAGGGCAGATCGATGGCGGCCGAACGTGAATCCGCAGTGGTTAAAACTACTCTGTGGAACACTGATCAATAATGAGCCGTGCTGCAGTGCTTTGACTGATCATGTTGTCAAGGTTTAATCAGCACAGAGATACTCTTCTTCACATCCTTCCTCTATTTTATAGCTGTTTTTAACATCAGATGCATAAGTTTCAGCTCTTTGCATTGATAGAAGACTCTTTCAGATGATTTATTGAGAAATAAAGTCTGCAGCGCTCAGCGGCAATTATGGGGTCATAAAAGTGGACAAGACTGTTCACTCCTGTTTCCCAAGTAGGCTACTTCAACCTCCAGCCTTTGTGGTGCCGCTGGTGATAAAGTATGTGTTCAGTCTCATGGCAGACACTGATGGACTCGTGAAACTTGCAGAACATAAGATGTTGAAATATTGACAGATGGTGAAGACTGTGGGGTCACTGGACGCCTGCTGGCAGCAATTATTCAGCATCAGAGCTGGTTAATAAGTTATTCCATGATGCTGGGTTATTTATCTATATAATGTTGGATGAATAAACTCTGCCAATATCAGTTGAATTGGCCAAACTTTATGAAATATGAATTTAACTTCTGAACAGGCAAACATTTGGATATCGAAGATGCAACATGGTTTCATTGCCTGCCCTGTGGAGCTTTCCTTTCCCAGCCTCGAGGACAGGTTTAACCTCATTTCACACACTGGCTGGGTCTTACTGAGTGCAATATGGACCAGTCTGACCCAGGCCAGGAGCTTTGCATATTCCCGTGTGCAGAGGCTATTGTTTAGGATTGCCTGGAGTTCAAGTCAGGACCTGGGCATGAACATTAACACCACTCTGAAGGCTGGTGTTGGCAGCAGAAAAGCAATAACCAAAAATAGCAGGAATGAAGCAAAGCGGAAGCAGAGCAGCAGAGTTGTGTAAAATATCTACCGTAGATAGTTCTGTATGTTTGTATGTGCAGACAGAGCTCAGCATTCAGATCCGAACTCACCTGAAGACCCATCTGCTGGAGTCTTGAGACCAGATCAGTCAGCAGATCAAGTTTAAATTAATAAATGAAATCTGTCTCTTTCCGGTTCATTTATTAATGCTTCAGAAATGAAACCTCTGCATTAAATATCTACAATTTCTCACCCAGTTTTAGAAATGCAAAGAGTAGTGGAATTCTCAATTTTACAAAAAGCAGCAAAGGCATTTATAAAGTTTACAAGGCAAGTATAAAATGACATGGCTGAACAAAGACAGAGACATTCATTGAATACCTGAACTGAGTTTAACTTGCAGCCTGATTCCAAACTAAGGTGATCCTTGTTTATACATGCTGTAACTTTTATTAAATAAGTAAACAAACTCAGAATTTTTTGCTTACATATCCTATTAATGTAAAAAGTATCAGCTAAAAATCACCTGAGACCCCGCCCTCTCTTGATTGACAAACCTCCTGAGATTATAAAGGGCCGCCCTCGGACCTGCCCCCTTTTTTTCCCCTCCACACCAGACTTAGGAACTAGAAATGTTACAGTATTTCATTGTTTAATATGGATATTCATATTTTCTTTTATTTTGTAGATCCACCAACTTTTGTTCACCTTTCTTCATCTGCATTCTTC
Source organism: Takifugu rubripes (assembly GCF_901000725.2). Lineage (NCBI taxonomy): Eukaryota > Metazoa > Chordata > Actinopteri > Tetraodontiformes > Tetraodontidae > Takifugu > Takifugu rubripes. Next base: position 11,648 of record NW_021821672.1, read on the forward strand.
ATTGTTAAATTACAAAATAAATAACTCAACTGGTCTCTGGATGCAGTGTTTTATTGTGCACACCATGTGGTTGTTGCAGCATTTTAGTTTTAATTCCACAAAATACAAGGATGTACAATACTTAATAATAAGACAGGAGGCAGCAGTGCACATGTGTAGCTCAAAACAAAGACAGATGTTTGATGCTGCTGTCATCTTTTGTGACAGCTTTTCTCCGTAAATGGGGCTTTTCAGAGCTGTTTTCTCTCTGTTAGATATTATTTAAAACAGGACACCCTCCTGTGCATCAAATCTAATCGTTGCCACATCCAGCAATACACATAACAAACATTGAACATTTTTTTCAGTTTCCAGCCCCTCAGGAGGAAAATGTTTGGGTATTTTAGTTTTCTAAACAATACTGAAGGGGTTATGATTGTTATGGAATGGCTATGAGTATTCCCTGGCCCACTGTTTGTTACAGTGCCAGATGAGCCGCTACAGGAAGAGTGAAGGGACAAACTAGATTCACAATTGGGAAATTTTGTTTCATATTCCCAGCAACAAACCAACCCGAAAAACAAAGACACAATACAAACAGATATTGTTCGGTATTATGCAAACCGCCCCTAAATGCAAAAGTTTTTAAGCTGTTTCAGCACAACACTCCCTTTGGTTCAGCAGTGGCCCTAACAAGACGCATTGGTTTAACACTTCAATGAAGTATCAAACACGTGGGAACGGTCAATCACAGCAGCATTCTTTACTCTTTTTAATGGTTTTAATGAAATACATACATTAATCAGAACACACTCTAAGAAGGCACAAGTGTATCCTTATACATACATCATCACATATACAGCAATACCAAAGCAATTAATATTCTGTAACATATAAGCAAGATATACACCTATGTAGAAGGGGGCAGAATAGAGTAGAATAAAGAATATAGAATAGAATAAATAGAATAAAGCAAAGGGGCATATTTCTAAACAATAATTTTAAAAAAGGAAACATTTATCTTCTTAACCTTGCGGGGAATGAAGAAAGAATCTCGGGGCCAGAACAGGTCTCGAGCTCACAGGCTTGGCTCTGCCTGCACCCAGAATGCACAACTGTCCTTTATCGTCTGGTGCTTTCAGCTTCTGCTGCATCTGCTCTATCGGTAAGCCTTCATTGTTCCAGTCATGTTATTGGGGTCTTGGGTGTCGTGGGGACGGTTGGCGCTACGATCTGTCCCGTCCTGTGGAAGTCATAGGATGTTCTGGCTATCTGCTGCGTGGATCAATGTGGTGGGGAGTTGACATCCCAGTCGTTGCTCACTGGTGTGGCAGATTAACACACACACACACACACACACACACACACACACACACACACACACACACACACACACACACACTATATTTATATGTACAGATTATATGTAAGCACACAGAGACACACTCTTGGTTTGTGTATCACATTATATGCATCTTGTTTGTTTGCAATCTACCTGTATAATGCAGCCAATGCTGCAAAATTGATAAGTCAGCGATACGGGGATACAAATTGTCAGAAACACCCAGAATTGAAAAGGCCAGTACTTTTGTCTATTGTCAAAACTTCGCATGCACATGAAAGAAAAATTAGTGTTCTTACATTTCAGACAGTTAATTAAGTGTTCTTCAGACTCAAAACGAATTTCAAAGCCTCTAAACCAGTGTAGCGTTTACAGATAATTTTAAAAGGTTCTTTAACTTCAGGGGAATCAGGCCATTTTAAGAATGAGTTTTGCCATTTATTTTTGCTGTGTTCTTTCTTTCATCCTTCTCGTCTGTCCCTTTGTTCCTTTCCTTCAGCGCTGTACTGAGGAAGATGTGGATGATTAACCATCAAGCAGACACCCTTTTGCTACTACTCATCCTCCACCTATTCAGCTGCATAAATCAACCTGTGAATTTAGTCTGTTGCTGGATGGTCGAATCCTCCTGTGAGCGGATCTTAAAATGGAATTTTAAACTATAGGCAATGGCACATAACCCATTAAATGATGCTAGACCTTAGACCTTAGGGGAAGCCTTAGATGACTATCTAGATCTTAGTTGGGGCCTTGGCCTCAAACGTAACCACTGGAATCACATCAGACAATTTGCTAAGAACGTTTTTGATCATCTTAAATTATATTGCCAAACTGCAAGCATTCCTTCCATAAGCCAACACAGAGACACAAATCCCTACTATTGTTACCTGTCAGATTGATTATTGCATTGATCTTCTTTCTGGGCTTCCTAAAAAGAATATTGCAGGATTACAACTACTCTGAACCTCAGCTGCATTTGGGCCAGAAAGAGCTCTCACATTGCACCGATTTAAAAGGCCTTGTTTTGGCTACCTGTGGTCTTCAGGATGGATTTTAAGATTTTGATTTTTTTGCTTTTAAAGCTCCTAAAGGTTTCAGTTCTTCTTATCTGTCAGACTTTCTTCTAGCATATGAGCCATTCAGACCTCACAGGTCTTCAGATTGAGTTTTTTTTAATATCAAAAGTCAGTCATGGCAAATTGGAATTAATTCACTCTTCTCTCTTCTTTCCTGACACTCTTTCCCTAATGTGTGTTTTCTCTTTCTGCACGCGTTTCATTTTTCTGTGTCTGTGCATTCCACCCTCCATTGTGCCTGTGGTATTTCAGCAAACAGAGCTGAGTCAAAAGGAATTTAACAGCCCTTTTACTTTTTAAGACAGTTTTTGTAAACAAAGGCCCCCCTCCCAGTGTGGCCGCATGGATTCAGGCGTTTTAGCCACATCTTTACCCTATATACCTTCAGCCCGCTTGTGGAGTCTAAATTTTGGGTTTTATTGACAAATTAAATATTTTTTGGGACCACCAACCACCTTTTTGGATAGGCTGGAATCCACCTGAACTTTTGTGGAGCAGTTGCTAGCTGGTAATATTAAGTTGTCACGGACCAGAGAACCCAAATGCGACGCACGAGTTTGGCTGAACACCGCTTTATTGTCAGAAACTGACAACAGACAGGATTCACTGGGGAGCGATTAGAATAGAATAGTCGGGGACAGGCAAGGTCGAGATCGGGCAGAAGGCAGACAGAGTTTACCGGGGAGCAGGCAAAACAGAATGGTCAGGAACAGGCAAGGTCGGAACCAGGGAGGCAGGCAAACAGGAATACGCTGGAAAGTCATCAGGAACGAATAACGATCTGGCAGAGAGCAGGTGTGCCTCCGGGGATTAAGAACAGGAACAACAGGTGTGCGGGGCGAAGCGACTTATGGGCATGATTGCCTGCAGCTGTGACAGAGCCCCCCCCTCAAGGCACGGCCCCCGACGTCCCCAAGCAAAGTCCAGGGTCGCCCTCCTGGGGAAGAGTGGGTGGGGGGGTCAGAACTCCTGTGACCCTAAAGACTCCAACCCACAGTCCTCGTTCTCCGCCTCCACTTCTGGTTCGGGCCTCCGTGGTCTGGCAGGTCCTCTCCTCAGGTCCATAACCCTCCCAGTCAACCAGGTATTGGAGACCCCTGCCGCGGGGTCTGGAGCGCAGGAGCCGACTGACTGTGTATGCTGGGCCCCCATCCACTAGCTGCGGGGGAGGTGGGGCCGGGCGATCCGAGAACAGGGGGCACTCGTGGGCAGGCTTAATTCTAGAAACGTGGAAGGTGGGGTGCACGTGCATTGACCGGGGAAGCTGGAGTCTGACTGCCGCCAGGCTGATAACTCTGACGATGGGGAATGGTCCCACGAACCGCGGGACCATCTTCCTGGAATCATCCTGAAGTGGCAGGTCCTGAGTGGATAGCCACACGCGTTGTCCCACTCTGTATCTGGGGGCCGGGGTCCGGTGCTGGTTGGCCGCTGCCTCCTACCGGGCGCCTGCCCTCAGAAGATTGGCCCGAGCCTGGACCCACGTCCGCCTGCAGCAGCGGGCATAAGCTGCTGCAGAGGGACAAGATGCTTCATCTGATTGTGCCGGGAACAGAGGGGGTTGGTATCCGTAGACACACTGGAACGGTGACATCCCGTCGCCGAGCTGATCAATGAGTTGTGGGTGGAATCCTGAGGACAGACTAGCGGTGGCTCCCAGATGCCCGCAGAACTCTTTCCAAAAGACAGAGGCAAACTGAGGGCCCCTGTCTGACACCACACTCTCCGGTAGGCCGTGAAGCCGAAAGACGTGCTGGATCACAAGTTGGGCAGTCTCCTTTGCCGACGGCAGCTTAGGCAGGGGTATGAAGTGAGCCATTTTGCTGAATCTGTCGATGATGGTCAGAATGACAGTGTTCCCTGTCGACTGGGGCAGCCCAGTGACGAAGTCCAGGGCGATGTGTGTCCAGGGTCGACGTGGAACCGGCAGAGGTTGCAGTAGCCCGGCAGGGGCTCTGCGTGGTTGTTTCTGCTGGTTGCAGACGGGGCAGGCGTTGACGAACTCCTGGACATCCTCCCCCAGGGACGGCCATCAAAACCTCTGCTTCAGCAGACCCGCCGTCCAACGTGCTCCAGGGTGGCAGGCCAGCCGAGACGCGTGGGCCCACTCCAGGACCTCTGCCCTGAGAGAGCCAGGAAAGAAGAGCCGGTTGTTGGGGCAGGTGCTAGGTCCAGGTTGATTGGCAGCCGCCCTCCGGACTCTCTCCTCGATCCCCCAGGTTACTGCTGCCACGATACACGGGGAGGGAAGAATGTTCTCCGTGGTCTTCCCAGGGCCTTCGTCCACCGCCCCCGTGAACTGCCAGGAGAGGGCGTCTGCCTTGCCGTTGCGGGACCCTGGGCGGTAGGAAAGGGTAAAGTTGAACTGAGTGAAAAACAGTGACCACCGAGCCTGCCGGACGTTCAGCCTCTTGGCTGTTCGAATGTATTCCAGGTTGCGGTGGTGTGTCCACACGATGAAAGGCAGCGTAGCACCCTCCAGCCAGTGCCGCCATTCCTCCAGTGCCAACTTGATGGCGAGCAGCTCCCGATTTCCCACGTCGTAATACCTTTCCGCTGGTGTCAAGCGGCGGGAGAAGAACGCACAGGGGTGCAGCTTCTGGTCCTCCTGAGCCCTCTGTGACAGCACCGCTCCCACCCCCGTGTTGGAGGCGTCCACCTCGACCACGAACTGGCAGCTAGGGTCTGGCAGTTGCAGGACGGGGGCAGTTGCGAACTGCCTCTTGAGCTCCTGGAATGCTGCGTCCGCCTCTGGGGTCCAAGCAAAGCCCGTCGGTGCTGGTAAGCGCCGTGAGTGGTCCTGCAGCGGAGCTATAATTTCGAATGAAGTGCCGGTATAAATTACTGAACCCCAGGAATCGCTGCAGCTGCTTGCAGGACTCGGGGCGCGGCCAGTCCACGACCGCCAAGACCTTCCCTGGGTCCATCTGGATGCTCCCCGGCGCAATGATGAATCTGAGGAGGGACACTGATGGGGCGTGGAACTGGCACTTCTCGGCTTTTACAAACAGCTGGTTGTCCAGTAGCCGCTGCAGTACTGCCCGCACATGTTGCACGTGATCCTCGAGCCCCTTAGAAAAGATTAAGATGTCGTCCAGGTAAACAAAGACAAACCGGTCTAACATGTCCCGAAGAACGTCATTAACTAAAGCCTGAAAAATGGCCGGTGCATTGGTCAATCCGAAAGGCATTACCAGGTACTCGTAGTGGCCGGCCGGGGTGTTGAACGCCGTCTTCCACTCGTTGCCCTTCCGTATGCGAACCAAGTGGTAGGCATTCCGTAAATCCAAATTCGTGAAGACATTGGCCCCCTGGAGCAGTTCAAAGGCGGAGGCGACAAGAGGCAGCGGGTACCGGTTCTTCACGGTAATTTTGTTGTTAGTGTTATGCGTTGCCTCTTTCTCCCAGATACTCTTTCAGTATTGTTCCGTCTCAGCCCTGGGGGGGTCTGAGAGCTGTATGCCAAGAACGAGCGTGACATCGACTCCCTGATTCACCTCACTAGGATCTACAGCAAAGACATCGGGATGTCATTCGGGCTAGACAAATGTGGGCGGATGATATCTAGAAGGGGAAAGGTGATCGCAACTGACGGGGTTGAACTACCTGAAGGGAACATCACAGATGTGCAGGACAGTTACAAATACCTGGGGATCCCACAGGCAAATGGTAACCATGAGGAGGCAGCTAGGAGGTCAGCCACAGCCAAATACCTGCAGAGGTTGGACAGGTCCTGAAAAGTCAGCTGAATGGTAAGCACAAGATCCAGGCCATAAACACCTACGCCCTGCCAGTAATCAGATACCCTGCTGGCATAATACCCTGGCCACTGGAAGAGATACAAGCCACTGACATCAAGACAAGGAAGCTCCTCACCATGCACGGAGGGTTTCACCCTAGGTCCACTGTCCTGAGGCTGTATACAAAGCAAAAGGAAGGGGGCCGAGGACTAGTAAGTGTCCGAACTACTGTCCAGGAGGAAACAACAAGCCTCCAAGAATACATCGAGAAGATGGCCCCCACTGACCCACTGCTGAGTGAATGCCTCAGGCAACAAAAGCCCACCAAGGAGGAGGAACCTGAGGGGCTATCATGGAAGGACAAGCCCATGCATGGAATGTACCACCAACAAATTGAGGAAGTGGCTGATATTGAGAAAACATACCAGTGGCTGACAAAGGCTGGGCTGAAAGACAGCACAGAGGCACTAATCATGGCTGCACAAGAACAGGCCCTGAGCACCAGAGCAATAGAGGCCAGGGTCTACCATACCAGACAAGACCCCAGGTGCAGACTGTGTGGAGATGCCCCTGAGACAGTCCAGCACATCACAGCAGGGTGCAAGATGCTGGCAGGCAAGGCATACATGGAACGGCATAACCAGGTGGCTGGCATAGTGTACAGGAACATCTGCACTGAGTATGGGCTGGAGGTCCCAGGGACCAGGTGGGAGACACCCCCGAAAGTGGTGGAGAACGAGCAGGCCAAGATCCTGTGGGACTTCCAGATCCAGACTGACAAGATGGTGGTGGATAAACACTGGAAGACAGTGGTGGTGATAGATGTAGCAATCCCGAGTGATAGCAACATAAGGAAGAAGGAACACGAGAAGCTGGAGAAGTACCAAGGGCTGAAGGAGGAGATGGAGAGAATGTGGGGCATGAAGGCAACAGTGGGGCAGTAACACTCAACCTGAGTAGATGGCTCCAACAGATAGCAGGAACCACACCAGAGATCTCTGTCCAGAAGAGCGCAGTCCTAGGAACAGCTAAGATCCTGCGCAGAACCCTCAGACTCCCAGGCCTCTGGTATAGGACCCGAGTCTGAAGGAAGGAGGCACCGCCCAGGAGGGCGAGGAAGAGATTTTTTTTTTTTTTATATATATACTCACACACAGTATATACTGCAGGCTAATACCAGCGTCACCAATTAAAAAGCGAACGTTGTTGAGATACCTCAGGAGCGGGTCTACCATAACGGACCCAGTTGTGACACAAGTGTAGTATTCTTTACACTGTTTAGCATGGATGTTCTCCTTTTTAAAAAAAATCTTGAATAGTCAAAAACTGATACAATAGAAAGCTGTTTACAACTCTAATTCATATAAGGGTTTATAATCAGATCACTGTTCATGACTTAATCCAAGGGGGGGGAAAAAATAACTGATGGGATACATTAGGACTCCTAAAACTCATCTTTCTTTTTACACAATTATTCAAAACACTTTCAACATTTTTTTCTTATTCACAGGATGATTCTGCTCAGACAAGGAGAGAGGTTGCCATCCATGGCTTTTTGGTGTACCTCTTTAGAGAGGAGGTGAATCAGACTCCACTATATGGGACTAATGTATGCACTGAACCTCAGGTACCCCAAACCACTGAAATTTTTTTTTTAATAGGTATTGAAGTTTTTCAATAGGTATTCCTTGAGTTGGAAGATATGAAAGCAAGTCCAAAGGTAATGTCACTAAAAAATAACCTGCTGTGCTGAAACAAATGTTAAGCATTTCAAACAGTTAAGATGTTCTCAAATTAAAGAAGAAATGTTCAGTGTTTTTGACACAGTTTAACAGCACTTTTATATTAAGTTTACTGATTTAGTTTATGTAAGTTACATTTTCATGTAGAATTATGTTTTCAGTATGATGAAGTGAGGTGCTGATTGTTTTTTGAATAAACATTGCGTCACAAAACTGGAATTTCAATTTGTGATTTATTCTGACTGACCAAAAAAAGGTAACAATTTGCATTTTCTGAGTAGAATGAAAGGAGATGAAATAAGTATTCATAACTGAAATGAGTGATTTTAATGCTATTGAAATGAAATTGGTCTAACTTAAATAGGTTTGTAGAGGACAAGGCAAAACATGTTGGTGGTACTAAATTAATTGAGTTGGGCTGACAAGAGAAATCTTGCAGTATTTACTCAAAACCAACTTGGTTGAAATAACTTAAAACTATCTATGCAAACTGTTACATCAATTTTTAAGCTGAGGCAGCACATCATTTGTTAGGTACAAAATGACCCTTTCTCTCATCCAAAAGCAGCTGTTTGTGTGAATATTCTCTGTCCTCTGCTTTAAATTACAATGGCTCCAAGAATCAGTGATTAAAACATGCCCCACCACATGTCCATGTGAGCAATTTCCATTCCATGTCTTGCTGTGACACAGGGGAGAATTACTGTGACCTCCAGCTCTGATTGACTGAGACTTCATTTGGAAGTGTCCCATAATTAGAGCTGGAGTTAATCCTTCTCCATCTTGTCCCTGCTGAGGTTTTTCCTTGCAGAGATGACCTCTGTCATAGATAAGAAGTGCACCTTCCTCGTCTTTCTCTCGGTTCTTAAGGAAAACTTGAGAGTTAAGCTGATAGATCTCGATTTTGTATACACTTTCTGTTTTAAACTCATTTATTTCTCACTGCCTGGTTGTCACTCAGCCAATTATGTAGCTAATTAAGAGTACCTCATGCTGGCTGCCTCCGATCCTCTGCTGTCTGTCTACCAGACTTGTGTTAACATTCTTTTTCATTTGTGTTGGTTGATAGACAGAAAAAATGCAACCGTATAAGGGTTGTAGCCTCACACCTGGGTACAAAATGTTTTTAAAAATGCATGTCTGTGCTAATATAGGACACAGTGATGATCATATTGTCTTATGATTCTAGGTTTTGACAATTTTTGATGAAACACACCAAAAAACACGATATATATGCTTTTTTTGTTTTTCACATGCTAGAAAATCTCTTGAAACACCGGAGAGGAGGTAGCACATGGTTGTATTGTAGGACCTAGAAGAGCATAAAATAAACAATGCAAATGATCACGTTATTCACATGCTTTCGTTGGGACTTTGGTAGGACTTCATTGTGACTGGTAGAAATTCTGTTGGCCTGATTTGACATGATTGACACGACACATTACAAAAACAAACAAAAAATAATACATTTAAAAACGCCATCGCTAATCTTTTGGCATGAAAACAAATAAACAAATGAATTACCACTAGCTGGGTAAAAAAATGTACAACAGCAGCTCAAACACTCAGAGCTGCCATGAAAAAAAATGGGATTCCATCGTGCTCTTTGCCTGGGTGGGAAGAGACAGGATAACCGGAGGCTGGGGCTCATCCTGGCTAAGTTTGAACACTTCAAACAGAAGGAGCTCGTTAAAAGCCAAGGCAGGGTTTTGTATGTAGGTAGAATCGTTTGCCAGGTCAATGCATGGGAGTGTCTCTCGGAATTGTACATCATTTGCTGTTTTGCTGTGTTTGTTATTTTTTAAATGTTTTTATTCTTCACATAATGACTGGCCAAGGTCCAGTTAAAAAAATGGAATTGAGGCAAAAATATGACCACATCACACATGTCTACAATTGTCTTATATTGATCTGCATATTATAGACATGACCGTGAAACTAAAGGTTGTCACTTGGAAAGTACCTGAGATTGGCCCGCAGGCAGAGTTAAAAAAAAGATTAACCCTCGTAGACTATGCTTGTCTCCAGAAGATCAATAATGTATACCAATAATGTATCAATTTAAAGTTCTATCCTATGCAATGGGCCAAATATTGCTGACCCTTCCTTCTTTCATGGCTTTTTCACCACACTATAAGATGACTGTAACAACACTAATAATAGGAGGGAACTTCATCCTTGTTTTTAACTCAGAGATGGACAGGCTCAGTCCTGCAGAGACCCATTGTAACTGACACACAATTCTTACAGTAGGTGAGTGATTTTGACCTTTGTGACATTGGTCTTCTCTGCAGCTAGCACAGAAGGAGTACATATTCACCACCAGGTCACTGTTCACACTCCTGTCTAGACTTTTCAGTTTTTTTTTTTAGTTAACAGTTCCCTTTCAAACTATTACTGTCGGTGACCTTGCCCTAGTCACAATCAGCTTTGACATCAAGAAGACCACAGCATCATTGCTCCAGCATGTCTTATTAATAATCAGAAAAGAAGGTGGGATACTGTGTGTTCTAGGAAACCAATGACTTCCCAAATATCTCACCAAATGGTCGAAGTAGTTACGCATGGTAAAGTTCTTTTACCTTATGTAAGAAAAAGAGAGAGAGAGAGAGAGAACACTATTATACTTCAAAGTCAATCAATCAATCTTTATTTATATAGCGTCTTTTACAATCAAAATTGTTTCTAGGCGCTTTACAGAATCCCAGGGCCTGACCCCAAACAAGCAACAGTAAAAGTAAATGAGGATCACTTCCAACTTTGAATTGAACTCAATAATGAAGAAGTGTTAAGGTTTGGAAACGGTGGAGCACATCAAGATCCTGCTCGTACAGATCTTTGACAATTTTCGAGAATCTTTTTTAAGAACATCTCCAGATTGGTCAAACAATCCCAAGAGAGATTCTATAGTTGTGAGGTAACTTAAACAGGCCTCACTTCCTCCCACACTCTTGTCTTCTTAACTGCTTTATCCCTTTCGGGGTCACCGGGAGGGTATACAATAGGCAATGGCAGGGTCAACCCCTGGATGAGTCGCGATTTGTGGGTTTGGTACCTTGCTCAGCGGTACCTCGGCAGTGCTCTGAAGGTGTTCTGTCACGTTCCACTACTACAAGAACACCTTCCATATTTTGTCTGCATTTGGGCTCCAACTGAGAACCCTCTGCTTCTCAGCCCAGTTCCCGAGACTAAGCTCCCGCCGCCCACAATCACCACATTCTATAGGGGAATATGGCATAATTGTCTATAGGAGGACTGTTGAGAGTGTGATGACTTGTGCCATCTCTAGCCAGTTCTCTGGCTGCAGTGCCGCAGATAAATAGGCCCCGCGGAGGCAAGTAAGATCAGCATGAAGGGTCATCAGAGGTGACCCTTCTTGAGTTCCGGATCCACTGCAGGAACAGGGCCCAGAGCTTCTTTCGGGTCTTACCCTCTCAGACACACTACAACAGCACAAGACGCTCCACCACCACACTACTGATCAGCTTCCTGCCACAAGCTGTCTGACTACTCAATACTTTAGCAACTTTAGCATCTCATCGCCTTTTATCAGATGAATATTCTAACATATTTATCTAGTCTTCGGTATTTTATATCTATTTACTTGGTGCATACTCTTCTTTATTACGTCATTGTCATCTTGTAGTTTTCCAGCCACACATGTTATTCTGAAGTTTTATTTATAAAAATGAATTATTTTTTATTCTAAAAGGATGTAGAGTCCTATGTTTACTTTTTACCATTTTACCGTACTTTTGAAAATTTTCTGCGGTAACGAACACTATTGTCTGAGATGACAGAAAGATGCTTTTAAGACTTGGCAGGTAATAAAAATATCACTTGACAAATGCGATGGTCTGTTTGTAACAGCATAATAACTAATAAAAAATTGTAGATCTGTGATACATTTTGATGACATCCAAACCAAGTACAATGATGAAAAATCATGTTTAAAATAGGTTGGGTGAGTGTTTCAGTTTTATTTTTATGTAATTTATGTTAAGTAAAATCAGCTACCAGCTTTTAATTTTCACTGATGACCTGGCAAGAGAACCCTGCATAGCAATTATAATTGTCTTGATTATGATTATGAGTATGATCAATAATAAAATAAGAACAACAATATAAATAAACTAATAACAACAACAACAATAATAATAATTAACACTTTCTTATTTAAAAGCAACATATTAGGTGTGCGCTATGAAATATGTAGGTAGACGAGTATGTAACTGATGAATAATGAGTGGACATGTGACTTGTGACCTGTGTGAGATTCAGGTATCTGGCAGGAATTTTATAGGATAATGTCAGGTGAGTCAGTGACTGGCAGGTGGAAGCCTTTTTCTTGGCCCTATCTCGTAGCAGATGTGACAGTACAGCTGTTTCAATGTGAAACTGGCAGCTGAAGCCAAAACAGTCACAATAATCACCACCCTCTGTGTTGATGTATTGATCTGAAGGCTTTATTTTCAGTCAGTTTTATTTACTCATGAAGTTTAAAGTGTTTGTCTATCAAACATTAAGATATTTCACTGAATAAATGATTTACACCCCTCTCCCCCAGAATATTCTCAAACAATGATTAGATGAATAATAACAATAACTCCCAGGCCTCTGTAATCAGGTTTTCTCTTTATCAGCAAAACTGATTTTAGCTGAGATCACCAGGATTGGCATGTGACATGTTTTCTATGATTGTGTTTGCTGGTATCCTTTCTAGCGTATTTTCTGGTTTCTGTTGAGATTGGCCCACAGGGACCAGGGGTATTTCTTTGTGGATTTTAAAAGTTCTTCCTGTACCTCCGGGTACCCCGGCAGTCCACAGAGATGCATTTGGGGTGAACTGGCTTGGGATCTGTTCATAATTTTTATGGACAGAATTTCTAGGTGCAGTCATGGTGTTGAGGGGATCCGGTTTGGTGACCTCAGGATCGCGTCTCTGCTTTTTGCGGATGATGTGGTCCTGTTGGCTTCATCGGCCCGTGACCTCCAACTATCACTGGATCGGTTCGCCGCCGCATGTGAAGCGGCTGGGATGAGAATCAGCACCTCCAAATCCGAGGCCATGGTTCTCCACCGGAAAAAGGTGGAGTGCCTTCTCCGGGTAAAGGAGGAGATCCTGCCCCAAGTGGAGGAGTTTAAGTACCTCGGGGTCTTGTTCACGAGTGAGGGAAGAATGGAGCGGGAGATCGACAGGCGGATCGGTGCGGCGTCCACAGTAATGCGGACTCTGCACCGGTCCGTTGTGGTGAAGAGAGAGCTGAGCCGAAAGGCGAAGCTCTCGATTTACCAGTCGATCTTCGTTCCTACCCTCACCTATGGTCATGAGCTTTGGGTAATGACCGAAAGAACAAGATCACGGGTACAAGCGGCTGAAATGAGCTTCCTCCGTAGGGTGGCTGGGCTCTCCCTTAGAGATAGGGTGAGAAGCTCTGCCATCCGGGAGGAGCTCGGAGTAGAGTCGCTGCTCCTCCGCGTTGAGAGGAGCCATAATGGGGTGGCTTGGGCATCTAGTCAGGATGCCCCCTGGACGCCTCCCTGGTGAGGTGTTCAGGGCATGTCCCTCCGGTAGGAGACCCCCGGGGAGACCCAGGACACGTTGGAGAGACTATGTCTCTCGGCTGGCCTGGGAACGCCTGGGGATCCCTCCGGATGAGCTGGAGGAGGTAGCTGGGGAGAGGGAAGTCTGGGCTTCTCTCCTTAGGCTGCTGCCCCCCGCGACCCGACCCGGATAAGCGGTAGAGAATGGATGGATGGATGGATGGCTTGGGATAAATTTGTGCTTTTGTCTAAATGTGATTTTGAGTGTTTGTCTTTCTAGGTTGGTCTTGCCATTAGCTAATGACTCGTGACTGGCATAGCCCCATCCCTGTGAGTCTGCAATGGAAAAGTTGTTAGAAAATGGATGGATGGTTGAAAACCAGCCAGGTCCTACTAGTGTCTGTCTCTCCTTTGAGTCTCTCCATCTCCCTCCTCACTTGTCTGAGTAACCTGATGTCTTCCACTATCTCATTCTTCCTCACCTGTGTCCAATGTTTATTTCTTCCATTCCTTTGTGTTTAGGGCCTTGAGTCATGGTCACATCATCTCCATTCTTTTTTAAATGTAATTGCAAGAGTTGTAAACATGCACGGGGATGTCTGGTTCCAGAGATCCCACAGCATCTTCACCTTCTTTGGGTTTTGTTCTAGAACCTCTCAATCCAGTGTCACTGCAAATGTTGCTGTATTTGATGATACAGCTCGTCTGGTTCTGATGTTACTGCTGTATTTTTTTTATGTCACTCCATTCTTTTCATCAGCTACCTCTATCTGCCCTTCCAGTCCTACAAAGCTGATGTCTCATCATCCTACTTATGATCCCTGGATTTTCCACTGTCTGAGGAACTCTGAGGTATCTGAAGGCATTATTTTGAGAGTGTTTATAAGGATGTACAGCAGCATTAACCAGCATGTCAGATCCTGCCCCCAGCTGAGTGAGGATTTACGGACAGTTTAATGAACATTGTAATTTCTCTCACTGCTCTGTCAGCACAGCAGTTTCTTTTTATTATCACAATGACACAGCTACACAGGCTCTTCTAAACTTTTAATCTTAGTTTTAATGAGTGCAGACATCCCTCTTATCCCTGGCTTAATACGCTAAAGCTTAAGCATTGACTTTCCTGTACTCATTCCCTGAATAATGGATAGTCCAACCTTTGTAAAGGGACATACTGTACTCAGACAGTCTGGTAATCTTTGAATAGCATGAGTTTGAATTAAGCCTAATAAGCTGACTAAAAATGAAACTCGAAAAAGCTGGACCATTACTACGGCCCCTTATACTGTATGTATGTATGTATGTATGTATGTATGTATGTATGTATGTATGTATGTATGTATGTACGTACGTACAGGCATGCACGCATGCACGCACACACACATACTAAATATACATAAATAAAAGGACAAACAAAAAGAAAAAGACTCACTCCATAAAGAGTCCTTAAGAAGGTTAAACAGTCCTTAAGAAGGTTAAAAAGACAGTTAAACTTACCTTTAATCTCTCACGCTCCCAGTGTGCCATGCTATTTTTCCTGACAACGTTCTTTGCTTATGGTCATTTACAAACAAGAGCTAGGATTATCTGGACAATGTCCACAACCTTGGCTCCAGCCTAAAAGCTTTTGGCTGAGGTCTTGGATCTAATGTGCCTGACGTAAGAGTTGCCGATCAGCAGCATGGCAGGAGGAGGCTCGTCGGACTGAACCAGCAAGACTGCACGTTTCTGGACTGTACTCTAGTTAGGTGCCTGAGACTTTGAAGGGGTTTGGGGACCTGTGAGTGGAGGACAGTCCCTCTCCTCCAGGAAGAAAGCATTAAAAAGCTGGAGACCGTTTAATGGAGCAGCTGGGAGAGAAGCTACATAGCATGGTTCCCCTGCCAGCTGTGGCCATGACTACTGCTGGCTCTGAGTGGAGGTGGCCATAGATTTGGATTTACCTCCGTGATGGCTCCAGTGGTCCGCGGTCTCAGCAGCAGCATCTCTAGACATGGGAGAGTGGAGACTAATTCACCTGTGGCTGTTTGTAGCAGCACAACCCAGTGAGTCCACGATCTGATCTTTGTCATGAATGAGGTAGAGGACAGATGTCCTCTCTTGTAGTTCCAAGATCTGGTAGGTTAGAAACTTGATACAGTTTGTTGGAAAGGTGAGTAGAGGCATGGTGCCAAACAAAGTGGTGAATAAACAGCCTCAAACATCTTCCTTGCCAGTTCTTAACCGTGCTTTGTGCTGCAGTACTTGTACATAGCAAGGCAGGTTCTTCTTCTTCAACCAGCAAACGAAGGCCAAACCTTTTCCTTCATATAATAGTTGATAATAACAGTTTTAATCTTATGTTCTAATCTTTTGCTGTTTACTTGTGGAAGTGTTGTGGTTTTCTGTTGGTGTTTGACCTCTAATGATGCTGCAGTAGATGAGATTTAGGCTCTGACCAAGATAACAAAAACAGGTCGTAGCTCGGCCGCAAACCAAAAACAGCAGAAATAAGCAACACAAAGGTCTAGCAGAGATAGAAGGTAGCCTTGAGACAGATGGAAGACTGTATTGATCACAAGGAGGTAAGGAAATTATGGAAATTAGCTGTACTGTAGCTTTGTTCCACAGATGAGTGAGGGGGTTGCATCAAACTCAAAGAAACCATCTAAAAACACAATATCGAGGGAAAGGGTATTAAGGAAGACAAGCTCAGGAATCAGCTGGCAAATTATTAACCTACTCTGGGAAACTTGAGATGTTGCAGACAGGTCTCCTGACCAGTTTATCACAGTGCTGGTGTCCGTCAGTTATTATTGCCAGTGATGTTCCCCAAGTGAATTACTACAGCAGGTTTCAGGGGTCGCATCTGCTCTGGGGGTATCTGACAGCTGAGCAGACACAACTGCTGGTTCTCAATAACCTGCTGGACCTGTGATGTGCATGAAACACCCGGATGGCCTTCATTTATTTTTAAAAACACTTTCACATCACTGAAACTCAGGGGCAAAAACCTGACACTTGAGTGTGTGATCAACTTTTTGCTGTGGTTCTTTACAGTACAGCCACTTAGGAGATCGATCTATCTATCTATCTATCTATCTATCTATCTATCTATCTATCTATCTATCTATCTATCTATCTATCTATCTATCTATCTATCTGTCTATCTGTCTGTCTGTCTGTCTGTCTGTCTGTCTGTCTGTCTGTCTGTCTGCCCGCCCGTGTATGTATGTATGTATGTATGTATGTATGTATGTATGTATGTATGTATGTATGTATGTATGTATGTATGTATGTATGCCCACTATAGATCCATCACTGTCTGCCAGTCTCCACATCTGCCTCCTGATGTAGGACAGGCAGCTCTAAGCTGAGTTCAGGTGGTTTGATTCATAGTCAGTTTGTTAATATCTTTAAATGTAAATGTTTTAAACAGTGAAACATAATAAAACAAATCACAAGCATACAGATGGATACTTTACTTTTTTTTATTTTTACTATGACCGGATTTGGAATACATAGTGGACACTTGTATTTGTTCTCGTTATAAATAATTAAAACAGCAGCAATAACAATAATACTACTGCTAACAACAACAACAACAATAATAATAATAGGAATTATTATTATCATCAATATCATTGTTATTCAGTTTAAATATATATTTTCAAAAGCTTTGAGAAATGCTTCATTGCTCAAAAGTCATATCATACCTCTAATTCCTCTTCTTTCTACATTATCAGCACACATCTGAACACATCTGAATCATGCCTGGCTACATGGTCAGCATGTCCCTAAAACTGAGCTGGCCCCAGGTCTCTGGGGGAGGAACTCTGAGTAACTGGGATCCTAACATGGAGAAATGGATCACACCAGAACATGTGCAACCCTAGTAAAGAACCAATACATTTTTGGCTGTGAAATATATATATATATATTGTTGATTATTTTCTTCTTTATTTTCCTCATAAAATACCATTACCTAAACGCGTTATTATTTTCCATTTTAGGATAATATAGAAGTGTATTGTAATATTGTCATTTCATTCTCACATTTGAGAGGTTTGAGGTGACAGAAACATTAATTACTTGCCTCTTTAAAAACGCCCTTCAAACTCCTCTACTAGTATATTTGAACTGTTGAGGAAGCCATAACATTTGAAGGATTAAGTAGTTTTATTTTTAGTCTTGATATAAGAACATAGAAAAACAGCAGCAGCAACATATCCTCGGCTTATTAGACAGAAGATACATACTGTGAGCATGATGGCCAACTAATGTTCTGTAATGTAAATCTGTTATTCTAAAAATAAGAGCCATTTCATGAGTTCCTTACAAGTTATTCTAAAGCCATGTGACAATAATATTAATTTTCCTTCTAATGTTAGTAGTCTAACAATGTATGTTCTAACAATAAATTAAAAAGAACGAATATAATAAGTTTTAGCTTATTATAAGAATATAAAAAAATAAAAAATAAAAAGAAAAATAGAAGGAAATAAACTGTTAATTTATAGGAAAATGGGATTCCACCTGCAATGAAAAGGAAAGAATCAAAAATAATATGACAGCAGTGAATAGTCTACATTCACCCCATTTCTAAAAGATATACGTTAAGAAGAAATATCAACTACATTACAACCAAGTTATTAATCTTTTATTGTGAGAAAAGATGCAACAGGTTTATATAAAGTTGTGTTTTTTGTTTACGGTAAAAGCAATAAAACAGGCGTATAAACTATTACACAGGCAGATCCATTGCTCTGATGAGGTGACCAGTTTTAATTTCCAGTCCTAATTGATGGTAATTTCTACACTCTTGTCATGTTTTCTGTATGTATTATATTTGATAATCTGATAATCGGTTCGCTGGCTCATCAGCAGCTGTAGCTCTCCTCCTGTCTCACATTGAGACTCCACATGTGTGACACTCTCCTAATATTCCTCACATTAAAAATTCTGGCATTCAGTTATTGTAACCTCACCTCTTTAAACCTATCAATTAGACAATCAAACTGCGTCAATTAAAACTATCAATAGGCCCAATTATGATTTGACTCAGCAACTGTGCCTGATGTGGCTTACCATATGTTTGGAGAGAGGGCCCATGGTCATGGGGCTGTAACTCTGAGCTTTCATTCTGGTGACGTGGCCCTGTGAAAATCCAGGTAGTAGAAGAGATATGATGGCACATTTTTTTAAATGGAATTTATTTGTTGACTTCTGTGTCCATGATTGAGTCCCATTTACCTGAATACCCTGGATCTGATCTTCTGTCTACGTGATTGGAGCTGCTTGTAGGTAAACGCTCATTTCTCAGCTGGTGAGAGAAACCAAAACATAGCAATTATTGTAATGCTACAAAAAGCACAATGATAATCAAAGGGTTATTTCAATGCACTTACAAATGTTAGTGGGTAAGTTAAATCATCATTCACCACAACTCCATTCTCGCCAGTTGGGTTTGTTTCACACTGGACCTACAGGACGAGAGTTACTGTAATATTGATACAGTTAAATATGCAGTATTAAATGTATATTCAATTTAAATACACATTACATTACACATTCTAATTTCACATATAGTTAAATCTAAATCTTTCTTTTTAAAGTGTTCCTACATTGACATCACCTTGAACAACCAAGTGTAACATGCTTTTACTTACCGGAAGGAACTGCCTCTCTGTTTCAATTACCCTCACCTGAGTGGGGAAAAACAGGACTGAGGTCACAAATCAATGCCCAGGGTTCAAACATTAAGAATACTGCTGCATGACCCTTAAACCTGACTAACTGATTCAACATACCATTATTAAATATTTTTAAATGTTTCGATTCTGTTCCTTTCAAAAGTTCACTATTCCTGAAACACCCCAGCTACCTGTGTATTTGTACTCACTGGCAACAGGTCTGGACCCAAATCAGCAAAACTTATCTGGAACATGTCAAACTATTGATTTGCAAAATTTACACAAAGGCTAATTCACACTGTTCCAAATGTCCAGAAAAGCCAGTAACTTGGCAACTTATCTGTCAACATTATAAAAGTGACACTCGTTCTAGCTACGACTGCGGTAGCTGAGTTAGCTTGATTGTTGACATTGCTGACTCACTATCACTATTTGGTCATTATCACTATTTAAACAAATATAAACAGTAGCCAAACATGAGTAAGATTGCTCACCATTTTAATGCTTAGGTCTGATTTTCAATAAATAAAATTCCTTAGAAAATCAGGCTCCAGGGTTTGATGATGTAGCTTAAATGCTAAATTGCCTTTTGCATCATCATTTCATTGGTGAGATTATCACAGCTAACAAAACAGGAAGTTTGGAACTGAAACACGTCACAGGCTGTGACCAATTAGAATATCCCAGAGTTGTCTTTAAGGTGATACAATGGAGTCGTTTATTGTCACCAGTCATCAAACAGACAGGTGTAATTCATCAGCTGCTACTTCTGCTCAAATCAAATATCAACATGCCTTCAACCTTTTCCTGCCAGAAAAAAAAAAAAACTTCTTTAAGAAGCAACGCAGAAAAATTACAATTACGAACTCACTGTAGCTGTTTTTGTCTGGAGCTCCACAAGACGCCACCTCCCACGAGTTGTGCCATTCTCACAATTTGATTCTCAAAGTAGCTGTTTTAAAGAAGTAAGCAAATCCATTTAAATCCGCAGAAGAGGAAGCAGACAGGTATTAAACGTCCATCGGTCAACTGATGTTTGATCCACAGAAGTTTCATCCACTCATCTGCACCCCTGCGAGATGAGAAAAGCAAAATGCTGAGAGCAAGTACCCTGAGTGGCTTCTACGAATTTCTATCTACTGTGATGCCTCACTCTCACACATCCGGCAGTGTTCCGGTCTTATTTCCTCTCTTATATCATTATTTATCACCAAAAGACAGTTCAGATGTCTCACTGTCATGTTTAGTCTGACAGCTGCTGCACCACCTGAGCCTCACTGTCATAATCAGCAAACCTCTGATGGAATCTGTGCTGCTGCAGGAGAAACATATGACACCGTGTTTCACACGGCATTTTTATCGTCCAAACAGAAGCAATACTGGCAAAATTTACCTACAATTAGGATATTAGACCATGCAGAGCTAGTTTTGCACAAACAGAATAGAAGGGAACTAAAGTACCTTTATGAGAATTCCTTTACCCAGCGGCTGTCTGTTGACTCTCAGGTGTGGCTCAATCCTGACACTGATCCTTAAAGTTGATTCTTATCTTGTTTAAGCAGTGGTGCAAAGTCAAAAAGGCTTCAGCTGAATTAAAGTTGTTTTCCTCATGATCAACCTTGTTTGCTTCTTTAAATATTTTCACAGCTTGAGCAGCCATACGACTCCATCGTATAGTTCATTTTGGCATAATGACAGCAGCTGCAGAACAGAACCTACAGATTATAAGGTATCAAGTCCAAAGTTTCAACAGGAAGACACAGAAAGAAGCAGAAGCAGTGCAGAGAGGTGGGGCAGCAGGCTGCACACCCACTGACAGAAATACAGGAAGTTCAGTCATATTCTTAAAACTGTCCTTTCCTTATAGTTGGCACTATTTTTCATCAAAATTATTTTGTAGTCCATGCTGTTTTTGGTAGGAACAGGCTGGAGCCACTCATTAACCAGCCCCCTTTCTGAGTTTTTCCAACTGAATTCCCTCCAGGAAAGAGAGCTCCTCATTACCCATTACTGTTAATATTTTTATTTACCCTTTCTTTTGCCCTCTTCTCCATTTTCCTTTCGAGTATATTCGCTGACTAGTAGAGTTTGATTGTCAGCACGTTACTCATAAGGTAGTAAAAATATAGTTTCATCTTGTGTGTATATTTTTCTGGAATCATATACCAAATTTTGACTTCAGGAAGTGGGAGTTAAATTGAAGAAATTGCAGAACTGATGTCTTATTTGGTAAACCCAAGGAAGGAAATGTGAAGCCTGGAATATGCAAATTAAGATGTTTACATTGTATGTGTGAATGTTTCAAGAGGTTTTGTCTTTCTTTGTTTGAATCAGTTCTAATTTTAGCTCCAGTTCCAGCCCGAGATCAATGACCAGTAGAACTCCATCTGTAAAGATGTCAAAATTCAAGATCTTGAATTCTCTCTGGTTTGAAGAAATGTTTCTCAAACTGAGCAGTTCAATTAACTAAATTTTCACTATGTAGGACATGAACTCCTCATCAATTCTGAATGGCATTACACACGTTTGATATTACTTTTTCCATTGTGTCTTCTTTATAAGATTCTTTGCAAGCACCCATGATTTGTTCTCTCTTTCTGGTGTGATCCTTTGAAAAATTCTCAATCAGAAAAGCACAGATTTAAAGATGGATGAAATCATCTTGATTCTGCAGATTAAAGTCTTCTTTTCTGTCCTGTGAGCTTAAAAAGTTTAAAAAAAATGGAAAATACCCAGATATGCACTTGACATTTTGCTTAATCTGTTCATCAGAATTTCCCAGCAGTTTCTACATGGCTATGTTGTGTTGTGATTTGTTTCCTGAAAGTCTGGTACTGTCTTTCTTCTGTCCTTCGACTTTCCTGATTGTCCTGATTGCTCCTACGTGTTGTGTCTTGCTGTGTCTCACCTGTTCAGACACACCTGTGCCTCTTGGCTTGTTGCTCCGCCATTGTCTATCAAAGCTGTTGTCAGATGGGCTGTTTGTCTCTTTGCATTCATGCAGAAGTCTCCCTCTAACTACTTGCGCATACTGAATTACTAAATTACTCTTTAAATGTTCTGGTCTGTCCTTTATTTCCTGCAATGGAGTCCTGCCTAAATGGTTTTGACACTGCAGTCTGGCCAAACCTGGACTCCACAGTATATTTCATTTGGCGCTGCAGGGCCTGACAATATTCAGACAGGAAGAAAAAGTGTCTGCATTCAGGAGGGAGGCAGAGAAAACTGCCTGGATGGCCAAGCTTATCCACCATCTTGATCTCTGTGACTACCAACCCTAAATCTGCTGCTTCCACAAACTCACCATTTCTAGGGAGTCCTGGGACTGATGACCATTCAATTGATGAGCCAATTCAATCATAGACCAAGAGTTTTGGTCTAAGGCAACGTTCACCCTGTAGGCCTTAATACTCAAATCTGATTTTTTATTTAGGCTGTTCAGATTAGGCTGTTCAGATTATGTTTGAACATCGACTGTTTGCAGACTGAACTCATTCGCCTGAAGTGATCCACATGCTCAGTTGATCATGAATGATGTCACACCGAATGTTTATGGAAGTGAACATGGCGGAAGATGTTGAAACTAGGCTCTATGCTCTATTTTTGAAAATGGAGTATGGCGGCAGCAGGAAATTTGTGAGCGGGTGTTGTTTAAAAGGAGGATTACGAGCGATTGCGATAAGACCCTTCAAGTTTAGCTTGCACCAAATTGTAACCCCAAATACTAATTAAGTCTAAAACTTTGTTATCTCCTCCCTGGCTAATTCCACCATCACTGTCTCCCATGTTTATCGTTTTAATGGTGACTCCTATTCCCTGCTTTTGTCAGTAGCACAGAATTGTGTGTGTGTATATGCTTGTGTGTCACTCCAGAAAGATGCCAAATTCAAATTAAACATGACCTGGTTGTTGAGAACACAGTTGCATTGCAAGAAAATCTAATACATAGCTTCAGCTTCATTTAATTCAACAATTCTTGATCAGAAATCCTAAACAAGTCATCTTCACAGTTGTATTCTTCTTGAACGGACTAAAATCAACAGGAGTGACTGGATTTTACATGGTCCAAGGAGTTCTAGTCAATGCCTCCACACTGATTTTTTTAACAAGACTTCATGTATGCTAGCTCATAACTCCCACTAGCTTTTTTGAGATCATTAAGTCAGGAGTTCCTTTTCCCACTAGCACTCTGTGAAAATTCAATAAAACAACAATATAAAGGGATCCATAAAAAATGTAAGTTAAGGCATGTGCTGAAACATGGTGACCTTGAAGCATCCTCTCTGATCTGGCTATATGTGCTGCTGCCAGATTCCAGAGCACTCTTTTACTATGCTCAGTGGGGCCTCATGGGGGGTAGATCCTTTAGGTGAGAGGTGGGCTTCACCCTGGATCAGCCACTAGCTCATTGTAGGATGAAGTATACTTCTGTAGCACATCTTTGTGCAGCTGTGCCATACCTTACTCCACAGTTTGGCCATAGGCAAATCCACACTCTTAGAAGGGCTGTGGTTAAAAATGAAATCCAATATCCATGTAGACGGTGTGAACAATAGACCCCTTCGAGGCATTGAGCAACACATATGTGTAGAGACTTTCTAGCACTTATGGGCTAGGTTTATCTATAACATAAGAGTGAATAGCTGGTCAATGGATATCTTGCATAATCCAACATCATCCACCCACTCTTCTTTGGAAGCTCGGTTGGTCAGGCAGACTATCACCGTTGGCTACTACTAATTTATTTAGGTCCTTTTTGCTTTCTTTACTTGACAACAAAAGTGCCTATTTGGAATTATCTGGTCGAGGAGCATGGGCATAAGTAATCTTCTATTATAGGCTGTCTGACCCTAAGATAACCTTGACCCTATTTCTTTTAAACATTTTGTGCTTTATAAATCGAATAGAACTGGTTGAATAATGCATGTTATTATATTATTCAGGTTAAACCTTTTTGCCCCTGTGTGACTGATATAGATGTGTTCAAACAGGTTTTAACATAATCCACTTCCCTGATTTCGTGAATCTTTCATAGTTTCACCAAATACAGCAAAAATGATGTTGTAAAATGAAATGAAAATAAATCTAGGTCTGCAGCCGCCACAATGGCAGAGATGTCTGCTTCATAGCATCACAAAAAATTCCCAGAAAAATAAAATTTGAGAAAATGAAAATCCGGATGCTCATCCTTCTATGTAAGACGGAGCCCTGCTGTCAGTAAGAGGGTTTAGGAAAAAAAACGAGAATAAAGAGGAATGCTAAGCTTATTAAAACACAAAGGTGTTGAATCGTCAGATTATGGAAACTCTGGCATAATTTCCCAAACTGAGCAGGAACGGCCACCATCAGTGCCGACCTGATAAGATAATAAACCATTTTTCAAGCTTTTGTCATTCAGAAGGCGACTTTTTGATTTGCATGATCTGTTTTCACCACAGTTTGAGTAGAGATTGAGACCCTTTTTTCCTATCCTCTTGTTTTAAGTTCTCTCTCTCTTCATGCTGCTTGTTGCAAAACTTTAGTTTTCAGTGACTGAAATTTGTGTCTCAATGCACATTTTAATGTTGTCTTGGTTCTAGTGTTCATCAACATTACTTAAGGTCAAGCATGAACCATTTCCGCTAAACGAGCTTTGAAGTGGCATTTGCACATAAAATGTTCGTGTTTTCTTCAATAAACCATGGAAGGGACTTTTTACTGAAAAGATTGCATGTTCCGATTTCTTTTGATCAGTCTCAGTATCCATTTTAGTCCTGCATTTTTAACCAATGACATGTCTGTTAACATTGTTTCATGAAGACAAATGTTAAGACTAACATCACTTGAGTTGTTAAACACGACACCCAATTGTACTGTATGTTTAAATCATTGGCTGCCAGCTCCCACTTTCACCTGCCGTGAGTTGCATCGCACTGGAAGTAAAACTCCTTCCAATTTCCCCCATGGGAATAACACAAATATGTATTTTCATGAGTGCTCCTTCAGTAAGAATGATGGCAGTTTGTGCCCAGAATGTTTTAATTGAGCGGAAGAATTATAGTTTCGGCTGCTGCAAGAAGCAAGGATTGTATTCATTTTCTCAAGGTTGCACAAACAAGAACAAAGTTTCGTATTGGCCGGGACATTTAAGACACCCCAAGAAGTTCACGCTGACCTCTTGTCAGGCCCACCTACTGCAACATTTTTGAAGTGGAGTAAATTTGTTCAAATATGAAAAAAGGAAAGGTTGCACATTCAAATACTTAATACAACCAGCGGTAAATACCATAACAATAAAGCAGGTATGGGATCATGCAGGCATTTTTTTTAAATGTCAATTATGTACAAATCACAATTTCACAGTGAGGTAACTGATCTACACTCACCACCACTCTGCTTGGCATAGAGTTGAATATGTGTCTAGCTTCTGAGCAGCAAGGAGGTGTTTGCAGATAAGGTCTGGGGTTTGGTTTAAAGCCGTTGTTGCCCCCCCCACAACTACCTTGCCTGCACATATGCTGATAATGCTCCAGCTGCCAAATTACTGAAAAAAGAAGGTTGAGCCTATTTGTGCTACTACTGGTTCGCAGGGTTTAATGTCTGTCAATTGTGGAATTTCTTTCAAGAGTCGCTGCTGTTAAGGGTCGTTATTTAATCAAAGGCCCATAAAAACTACTTGATCTGGCTGCTCATCTGGTGCGTTGTTTGATAAATTGAATGTAGTTATGGTTGTTTTTATATGGTTTCATACATTTGTTATTTTTGTAGACAGTACAAAGCGAGAGCAGTCAAGTCACACGTTCGGGGTTTATGATTTCTAAATGTAGAAATATCTAAATTATAAAACACTATTGAAGACACACAGGGAAAGTTTCTGCTCTGCATTAGGGTTTGCAACTTCCTTTTAAAAGCAGACAGGACTTCTAGGTATTGACAAAGAGATAACATAACTCCTGTAATGGCGTCGCTTCATTGGCTACCCTTCTTTTGACCTACAAGGTCCTCAGAGGCCTAGCTCCATCCTACCTGGAGGAGCTAGTGACACCTTACCAGCCCAATAGACCGTTCTGCTCTCAGAATGCTGGTCTACTTGTGGTTCCCAGAGTTTCTAGGAGTAGAATGGGGGGCCGAGCATTTAGCTACCAGCCCCCCCTGCTATGGAACCAGCTCCCTGTCCAGGTACGGGAGGCTGACTCCATCGCTACTTTTAAGATCAGACTTAAAACCTACCTCTTTGAAAAAAGCTTATTGTTACTAATTCTGTAGTTCCGGTCACTATCATAGACAGACAAATGATCATACTTAGGGGGTCGTCTAATCGTTAGGTCACATCTTAGCTATGCTGTTATAGGCCAAGGCTGCCAGGGTCCGGAAACATGATCACCTGACAGGCCTCTGTCACCCAACTGGGTCATGGTTTCCTCTCCTCTCCTCTCCTCTCCTCTCCTCTCCTCTCCTCTCCTCTCCTCTCCTCTCCTCTCCTCTCCTCCTCATCAAGCAGACTAGTTATGCTGATTCCTGTGTAGTTTTTCTGCTTCCCCCCTCCCCCCTTCTCTATTTATTTACAGGTATCGCCGCCTTCGGAGCTGCATGATGACCTCCGGCCCCGCTGACCCGTTGTATAGTGTATTTTTGTGTGTGTTTCTGTGCCTCTCCTCTCCTCTCCCCCTCCTTCTCCTTCTCCTTCTCCTCTCCTCTCCTCTCCTCTCCTCTCCTCTCCTCCTCCTCTCCTCTCCTCTCCTCTCCTCTCTCTTTACCCAGCCGGCCATCAGCAGGAGGGTCCCCCTACATGAGCCTGGTCCTGCTCAAGGTTTCTTCCTGTTAAAGGGGAGTTTTTCCTTGACACTGTTGCCTGTCTGGGGTTAGGCCCTGGGATTCTGGAAAGCACCTTGAAACAATTTTGATTGTATAAGACGCTATATAAATAAAGATTGATTTGATTTGATTTAACTTCTGGGGAAATGTCCTCATGCAGGACATACATCTGCCACAGGGGTCCATCTATGTGAGCATGGCATCCCCTCTCAGGCATTCAGCCTCCATCGAAGCTTCTCGATCACCCTTCCTCTTATCCAGGACGACAACTGCAACTTCAAATTAAAGCATTTTGAGCTTTATTGCTTCTTCTTTTTGCGTGTATGAGCCCAAACAGGAGTTTAATTTGGGAATATAACAATGTGTGAAGGTTGTGTGGGAACTGGAGTGGTGGTGGTTGTGGTGTAGGAGTGGGTGGAAACATTTTTGCAGACACAATTGATTATCTAAGATGCTGATAGTGGGAAACCTGGATCTAGACGAAGACTAAATCAGAGGGGTAAATCATGGTCCTCTAAATCAAAAGGTTGTTAAAAAGTGCCCCACCAAGCTCATTATTCTTCTTTGATGGTAGGCACTGTTTTGGTCTTTGTTAATTATAATTTGTCTTGAAGATATCGGCATCTTTTGCAACAGCTAATTCTCTTTGTGTACAGCATTTGGGCTACTTCTTTCCAGAAATTGTGACCCATTTTCAGGTCCTTGTCTATGTCCACTACTTTAAATTTCTGACCAATCATAATAATTTTCAGGTGGTTCTGGTTGCATAGTTTAGAAACATCCGGCCTTCCATGCTGGCTTTCCCTCCCCAAATAATTCAGTGAACTAGATTTTTCTACACATTTATCATTATTCATACAGTTGGATTCTGAATACATTTGCAAATTTGTGTAAACTTTCATAACTTTTATTAAACATTTCCAGATCAGATCATGTAATTTCATGCACAAACACTTATTTTAAAAACAGACAAATAGTTTTGGTACTATTTTAAATGTTATGGTCCAACCTCAATCAACAGGAAATAACTAGATTTATGCAGTATGCATCCTCATATCAAGCCTTGATTGTTTGGTATTTTCTCGTCATTCATCAGGTTTCATTTAGCTCAGTAAGGAATAATCCAAGAATTCAAGTTCAGTTTACATATTTGGGCAACAATGCGGCAGACAACCCCTGTCAAATGTTTGGCAGCAGACTGTATCGACCAAAGATAGTTTCGGCTGACTGAAAAGTGCTTGTTATGCAAAAAAGTCAGCCCACGCTGCTATTGGTGGCTGCATTCAGCTGTCAAGGGAGACTTTCAGAGTAAATATCAATTCAGCTGCCTAATTGGCAACTCTGTTGCCATTTTTTGGATAGTTTATTGCCACATTTAGTTAATCCATAACAAATACACAGTTTACTTATATAAAGCTGAAAAAAACATTGTTCTGATGAGGCAAATGTCAACTACAAATGTTTAGGATGTGGGATGTCTTTGCTCTTATGAACTAATTCTATAAGAAAATGTGATAAGTACTAGATTTGGCAGGCAAAGACTTTATGGACCTTCACCTCATTTGTGTAACCTAAATTGTAAGTCTGCATGTTGCCAACACATCCTTCATTGCGCTGCGCTGCCATTTGGAGTAGCTCAGTCTTTACATTTACCACATTACTGCAGTTATAATAAAGAAAATACTGCAAATGCAAATATACATCCTCCAAAACAATGCAAGAAACAATAAAAGGGAACTCAGTTACAATGATTTATTTCCTTTTTTGACACGCAGGTGTGTTTGTGAATTTCCTCTCTGTAGGTTTTGGATTTTTTTCCTACTCTTTCATTGCCTAGCTTTTGCTTCCATCCACTTTTCTTTTTCTTCCTTAAAGCCTGGGAAAGATCGATAAGCCAGCGCGCAGAGCTTGATGAGCCAGCCTAAGAAGTCTCTTTTGGGAAACTTTAAGGCAGTAGCTGGCTCACTGCCTCCTACCTGCCATCCCTTAATTCCCCTGGCCAGCAAGGATTTAAATAGACATGGTAAAGGATAAAAAGCACATTTCAGTTTAGGATTTTCTTTGAAATATTTTGGGCCTGAAGAGATTCAAGCCATTTACCTAGTAAATAAGGAAGATAAACCATTAGCACATGAATCGTAGCAATTAAAGCTACCTGTCCTTGTTCTTTTAGCACACAGAAGCACCACTGACTCACTAATGTAGATGTATTTTTAGAAGCTGCCCCACAGGTGTGATACCGTATTTTCACGACCGTAAGGTGCACTGTATTAAAAGGCGCAGTCTCAGTTATGGGTGCTATTTCTGTATTTAAAACATACATAAGGCGCACTGTATTATTAGGCGCATGCTAAAACATACAGTAAAAATGACAACGGAAGTAAAACAGTGAGTTTCGACACATTTATTGAACAAAATATTCATTCTTCCGCCACAAAACCAACAAAGTTTTCATCTTCTGTATCTGAATTAAACAGCTGCACTATTTCAATGTCCAACATCCCCAATTCCTCTTCTTCATTATCTGAATCAGACTCACCGACCGGTTCCGGTTCAGCGTTGATGCCGACTTTTGTGAAAGCTCTTACAATACATGAAGACGGTATCATAGCCCATGTGTCTATAATCCACCCGCATATGGTGGCATAACTTGCCCGCCACTGCCTCATAGTCTTTGTGAAGGAGTGTTCGCCTTCCGTCATCCAGCGCTCTGTCCGTTTTCGTGGCAGCCAAGAACCACGGTGAACGAAGACTTCTCGTGCCCCGTTGTGCGTATCGCCACCGTGCTGGTCCCTTTTTTTCCACTGTGTGGGTCAAAGGGATGTCAAAAGTCAGAGGGATCTCATCCATGTTGGTGATGTGGCTGGGCACGGTTATCTTGTCGCGGCAGCAGGTGCAGAAGATGGCCGCCCTCTACTGGGAATCCGCTGGCAGCCGCTGCGCAACAGTTGTCCTTGCGCGTATGGAGAGATGCCGCCTCCTCATAAAGCAAAAACACTAAGATTGCTCGATTGCCATTTTCATCCGCATATTTGATGGCCTGCAGTTTAAAGTAAGCCTCATACGCGTCTCCCTTGACCGGCGCCATTTTAGGGGATCCTTACGCGTAGGTGTGCCGCTAATCGATTGGCCGCTAATCGTTTACCGTAGTGCACCCACCAAAGGCGCACAGCAGATTTTGGAACTCCACAAGGGGCACCATATTATAAGGCGCACCATCGATTTTTGAGAAAATCTCAGTGTTTTAGGTGCGCCTTATAGTCGTGAAAATACGGTAATATGCTATCTTTTTACTTTTTACAACCCTGTTATTCAGCTATAAATGCCAACTAAGCGCCAGAATGTTCACAGTTATTCAGGTTGAAGGAAACTCCTAGTTTTGTTTTTAGTAAACATTGAAAAGTTCATTTGTTAAGTCACCCATACTAATTAAATTAAACTCATTGCCAGTAAGAGTTTGGCTGCATCACCACCAGTTCTATATTGTTGCAAACTTTGTTGCTTCTTAACCCAGGGCCCTCGAACCCTCTTGCACGCGCACGAGCACACACACACACCTAGTGAGACAAGAAAAGAGGCTCATCACTCACCCACTTCTACAAGTTCATTCCTCTCTTGAACTCCTGATCAAAACAGTTGTTGAACATTTAAAAACCAAAAGAAGAGGAAAGATGACCCTTCATGTGGCTGCAGTGATAAACTTCCTGATTCCTCCATCTTCCTTCTCTACATCCCAATGCTTAAAGCTAATATTACTGGAAAAATAAACATATTTTCATGTGAAGAACCTCAACTGGGGGAGAACCATATCACACAGGTGACAACCTGTCTATTCATCTGTATTACTTAATTCTCGTCAGTTATTTCCACTTCATTATTGCATGCACAATAAACTCTTGGGTGTCTTTGTTGACAACAAAAAAACTGGTTAAAATGAAAGGAGTTGTTTTGAATCGGCATATTTAAGTTGTGCTTTATCTGAAAATGTTGCTTCCTGTCTGAAGCTTGACAGCTAAAGTTTAAGAGTATAAAGTTCACTCAGTGTTTACAGTAGTGGCCTGAGTGACAGAGATCCTGGCCCCAGCTTTGTGCAGTGGTGATGTTAAGGCCAAACTGAATTGACCTTGGTTATAGTGTTGTACATCTGCAATCACTTTGCTTTTGTGGTCAGAGGTAAGCCCAGACAGCCTAACTGGGTCTGTGTAGGCTTTGGTACTGCCTTCCTCAACAGGAAAAATCAAGAACAGCACGTGAACTCCAAGTGTCGGACACCTTGGACACCCATAATACAGAGTGTAATAAGGATGTCCATAATATGCTCGGCCCATTCCAGCCTTGAATATATCCTGAAATAAGAACATGGAAGAAACCAAAAACTGTTGTTCTGCTTACTGCATTTATGAAAACCCTTGTGAAAAAGACCTCCCCTCAGGTGATAGGCATGATTGATTCCAATGCTTGAGCAGTGGAGCAACAGTGCTTAAACTGTAAAGTCAGTGCAACGATTGAGTTATGAAGACTTGATGGGTAGAACACATTTATTCAGGTTCATCACCCAGGTCCCTTCTCTCATTACCGGATCAACAATGAAACCACACTCTCCACCGATCCTCCCATGTGACCTTGAGCTACTATTTCCTTCCCCTCCAATTTGTATTCATAGGCAATCGCATCTAAACCTGGCCAGCAGTTACTTCACACTACATCAAAATAGCATGTAGGGCCGTGACACCTCATCTCAGCCTGCAGGAGTAGACAGAGGAGCGGAGAACTGTGGAGATGAAAGCAGCGACACCGAGGGGTGAAAGGTCAACGCAGAGAGTATGAATATTGAATGCCTAATGTAATTTTCTTCATCTGTGCACATGCGTCTGCACTGTCAACAGACTGTCAGCAACAAAATTGATTCACAGGGGTTCAGCACTACTTGCTATGGAACCTCTAATGTTCCCGAGTGACCTCCGTACCCCAGCTGTGAGCTGTACTGAATGAAGTGATTTACATATGGAATTATCAATAATTACTATGCACTCTCCTGAAGCTTTCATATTGATTTATCGCTGTAATGTGTGCACCTCTTTACAGGACCATAACCCCCACCAGGATAATTTTGTCAGCTCTGTATAATTTAAATGATAAAGGGTGTTCTCTACTACAGCCTGATAATGATCATTTTATAATAACAGGCTCCAAGTTTTCCATTCTTTCAAATTTTTGCAACACTTCCTTTGTAGTACACAGCAGACCTCTTTTTTTTCCATTGTGCCTATCTAACATGAGACTGGGTTATGAGTTTTGTATTTAGGCATATTCTACTGGTTGCTGTTGACAGTCTGACCGTGTCAAAGTACCCAGATTCTCCCAGGCTGGTTCCTGAGTGTGAGAGTGGGTTTTTTTGACACTCAACAGTTCAGAAGAGTCAGAAGAACATGATTTCTATCCATCTTGTCTATGTGACAGGACATAAGCAGCCAAAAGCAAGAACCTACCGAAGAGCTGACTAGTCAGAATAGCACAAACATGCAGGAAAGAAAGACAAACTATTGAAGATGGCCCACCCAGTGGGGTCTACAAATGAGCTCTTCTCTGGTGGGTTAGGAAGACAGCAGGACAATCACTCCTTCTCAGTTTAATGGCAGACAGTGTGTGGACACTGTGAGGGCTGTGAGGATGAAGTACAGGCAATAAAGGCCTTTAGCCAGAAACACACACCGCAGTAACAAGTGACTGTGCTGACTGTGTTCCTCTAGTGGGCAAAGTGTGTTTGTCAGTATATGCCATTCACACAATTACTCTGAATGTCCACAACCATGTTGGCCCCCCCTTTTATATCTGTGAGCCAACACAGGTTTCTGACTCTCAACCATCTAAAGCATGTTTGTGTTGTTTATATAATACTTTACTTTTTGTACGAGGGGCCATTTTTCATGATTGCCTCTCACACACATGTGAAACGCTCTCATACACTCTAGTGAAACACTCTCAAACAACTGGAACATACAAAATATTAGAGCCCCCCCCCGCATCCCCACACACACACACACTGGCTGCTGGACACTGACTGAAGCATAAAACATTTAGAGAATTAATTCAGCAGTTTTTGTGTTTTTCCTGCTTCATCCCCATCTAACTTCACATTTTGAAATTCCCCCACTCAAGCATCTTTCCCCTGATGCGCATAAACACGAAGCAATCAGCAAGCCTTCGAAGTCATCCTGTTATCATAAACTACTCGTGAACACTGCCATGGCTCTTTTGTGTTATTGCTTTGTCAATAAAACATGGTAACATGGCTGATGTTTGTCAGATATATGAGTGAAAAGAACAATATTGCTCAGTACAACATTACTAGTCGATACAGAGGTTCTAAAAAGAGGTTAGTAATGAACACATGCATGCTACACTCATCATTTTAGTTTGAAATACCGTATTTTCGCGACTATAAGGCGCACCTAAAACACTGAGATTTTCATTTGGACCTCTCTCAACTATTAACATGCATGGAACTGTGTCTAAATTAAAAATCAGTGTCTCCAAGTCCATGAATATTGCTAAAAGTGTATTACACATCATCATATGCATTTTGGGGATTATGGAATATCAGATGGTGAAAAAAGGAGTGTTGTTAAGCAGAGGCACCGGGAGGTCATTTTGACCATTTGCTAAGTGGACTGCATATAAATACCATATACATTATGTAGCCAGTCAAACACAAAAGACTTTACAATAATGCCTGAGAGTTTAGGACCGAGTGCATTGCTGAGCTTGATGCAGCTGTACGGGATAAACATCAGTGTAGACAATGTTTTTACATCACTACTCCCAGCTAACAACTCTGTGTGAGGCCCACCAGCCTCAAAAGCCCTGGCTGGAATGTAGAAAATGACAATTGAAAGTTAATGGCACTGCACTATTGTAACAAGATGAAAGGTGCTGAAAGGCATAATGTAGGTGGTCCACATGACCAGATAATGGCTGTCAGATGGCTGTCTTCATCTTCAACAACCTGATCCTGGTTGGTGTCATTCTTTACTGGAGCTGCAATAAAACAAAAACTGCTAGTTGCCATTTCCTCTGTGTGTGTGTTCAGTTACCCTATCTACGTCCTGCTGATGGACCACAGTGCATGTCTGTAGGTGTGTAACAAAGTCCTGTGTTTGAGAAGGGTGAGAAGACAGTTATTAAAACTCATTTTTTTGCAACATTAAATGATAAATCCAAATATAACAGATAATAATCACAAACTACATTTTGTACTGATCCAATCTCACACAGATTTCTCTACATGCTCTTTGTCCTTTATATTTGGTTCTCGTCTCATGTTGTTAACCGCTTTATTCCTTGGGGTCATGGGGAGGGTACATAATGGGTGAAGGCAGGGTCCACCCCTGGATAAGTTCATCACAGGGCCCTATAAGAGCAATTGTGGGTTTGGTATCTTTCTCAAGGGTACCTTCGGCACCTTCCCCGACTACCAGAACACCTTCCTTGTTTTGTCTGCACTGGGGCTTGAATCAAGACCCCTCCACTTCTCAGCTTCTAACCCAAAAAGACTACCAGAAGCTACCACCAGTTCATGGTCATTTATCCATCTCAGCCAGTGACAATAGATCGTCAGGTGCTTCTGAAGTGTTACTTTCATTTATTCAAACCCAGTACCACTAAAAATGTTACTGAGTGAGTTATTTAATCATACATGTTGATTGCTGCACTGGCATAATGTTGGTCATGCAACCCTACCAAACCATTTTCCAACAGCAGCCGGTGGGGAGATTCTATATTCGAGTCTATGACTAGTTAAAGCCATGTTCCTATTCCCATTTTTTTTAAATATATAAATAAACAACTCTGACTTGGAAATTTGAACTTCAGAAAAGCTTTAATTATTCAGTTATTTGCCGGAAGCAATTTCAGGGGTTGTACTAAAATTTCATTAAGTAAGTCGCTGCATCACACCTGGAGGCCTGAGGCCTTCAAATGTGATCCAATTAGTTGTGTTAGAGATCATATAAATGTCCAGTTTAAATATCATCCCAATGAAGATTATTTTGTCTTGTAGTGAACCCAGGCGGTGCTGCTGTTGCCTTCGTGGTCTTCCTCTCATTCAGTGACTGATATTTGGCTCACCTGTTCTCCACCCAATGAGCACAGGTGTGACTCTTATGCTTCCTTCTCCCAGATGTGTTTCCAGTATTCTGTGAATTGATCCCTGGGTGGGTGGGATCGCATTAGTCATCTCTGTTCAGATGGGAGCCAGGACTGAGCCTGTGCACACTCCATACTCTGCATGTAAGATGTAAAGGAGCAATTGATGGGGGTGACCTGCCGGTGTTTTCACAATCTGAGAGCACCACGTTGATACAATCTTACAACATTCCCAGCTGTGTGAACCCCAGTGAATTATTCAGGGTCTCAGTGAATATAGGGTGATAAATCCTATAACTGTCGAAACGATGTCCTTATTAATTTTAGGACGATTGAGAGGTAAATCACTTAATCTGTGCTCTGTAACATGCAGCATGATGTTTATTTGTTTCTTTGTAACAGGTTGAGGTCTTCCTACACCTCATATGTTTGTAAAAGATTTTAAAGGGAATGTGATTCTTGATGATTCATGGTCCACACTCAGTATCCCTGATCTTCATCCAGCTGCATCTGCTTCCCTTTGTGTTAGAATTCACTCACAAACTCTCCTTTTCACCCATGTGTATCACATGGTCACTCTCTATTTTGCTGCAGGAGCTCCTAAATTGCTTTAGCTATTTGGCTGACTGGTTTCTGGCTGGCTTTGCTCAGTTTGGGGTCTTTGGCAGGGTGATGGGAGACAGCCGCCCATACTATAGCTGGAAAGCTAGTTAACCTGAAATGCCCTGGTATCTGGTGTTGTTTCAACATGGCCTTTCCTCGTCTCTGCTCGTACATCTCTTGCTCAGCTTTCTCAAGTGATTCTCAAACATTCGACAAATCAGGAAATGTCTTTTTTTCTGCAAACATCACATCTGCCCAGGTCTGAGGGAATTCGCACCAGAAAATAGTATGGTTTTTATGGTCACTATAAAAAGGAGAAAGGTTGGAAAATCTACTGCACTGACTGAAAACATATCAATACCTGCAACGCTAAGAAAGATTGATTGATTTTCTCTTGAAGTGACACTAATGAGCAAATGCCTGATGTCGAAGAAGCATCCAAAATTTAATGGAGCAGGAACATCAGCAGCAGGTGGTGACATCTCATCTCAATGGGTTTAATACTTTCTTCCTTCTTTGTCAGTTTAAGCTTTATTTTCAAAGTGCAGCTGCATCTAAATTAGTCCATTGTGTCACCACTTAATGGAAGGGGGAAACTGGCTGTGAAGGTTGGTGAACTTGTGAAATGTCCCCTTTGAGTCAAACTGTTAGCTCAGATATGACAAACAAAAATTAACCTACAAGCGGTTTTCCCCCTTTTTCGCTGCTCTAAATCTTTTCTTTTTTGTTGCTCTTCTCAAATTTCCTATGAAACCTTTTTTTTTCTAGGCTCCTCCTTTGTCTGACTTTGCATGAGTGTGTCTTGGCACAACCAGCCCT
Source organism: Takifugu rubripes (assembly GCF_901000725.2). Classification (NCBI taxonomy): domain Eukaryota; kingdom Metazoa; phylum Chordata; class Actinopteri; order Tetraodontiformes; family Tetraodontidae; genus Takifugu; species Takifugu rubripes. The sequence goes on from NW_021821672.1 coordinate 48,104, forward strand.
GGTGTTTGACGATGTGGTGTCCAGTTGTAATCCTGAAACATTAAACTAGTCTTACAAACACTGCAGACACTGGTGGATGGATTTGTTCAGAAAGGTAACGCAACACATCCGTCTTCAGTGCGCAAATTGGATAAAATCCCGAAGTGACAGCAGCACAACATGATGTCAGAGAAAAAGCAGCAAGTTGAACCCATTTAATAATGTGCACCTTGCAAAACTAATTAAAAGTTAAATCTAAATCATTCAAACCAAATACAATTATAAAAAGAGAGACAGCTCATTTGCTTTTTCTGTTTTTTTTTCCTAATGACTTTGATTAGTTCTGTTGATTTAAGCCATTGTGCCCATCCTCTCTATCACTAGCTCGATCCTTATTGCACCCACCCGCTCGGTAGCACAATTTAAGTTATTTTTCTTTTTGATTATGGAACTGTGGATGAGTGATCATATTATATAAGGAAAACAAACAGAAATACTGTGGATGGAACAACGCTGACTCAACTGATGAAATGATCCCACACAGCAGCCTCTGGCTCTTTGTTCCCTGATGCCCACAGAGTGTTGTTGTAGGGTATGATAAATTAGGTTGGATAGGGAGACATCTCAGCTTTGATTCCTTTTCAGTTACTTGTCCAAAAACAGTATTTTTGAAAAAAATAGGTCGGTAAAATGCTTGTCTTGAATGTGAATTAGATTGGGTGGAAATACTGGCTGGCACATGAATAAAACACTGTTTTTGTGAACACTTTATGTACAAATTAACACTAACTCCTCCTGGGCACATAGGACTGTGCACACCTGGGGGCACGACGAGTCTCTGAAACTCACCTGGGGGGCTGTGGTCAGTCTGCATCCTTAATCCCTTTCTTTTCCACATAACATGTGTTGTCTGACCCTCATGTTGGTGTTGGTGGGTGAAGGGCCAAGCTACACTTCATCAATAACTCTTGGTGTACAGACACACACACTATTGATTTGCCATATTTTGCAGCATGCTGCACTCCTGCACAACATGCCAATATGTGTGAGAGGCACTTCCCATGACAGTCATTATCCCATAGGATGACTTTTTTCTTGATTGCACTCTCTTTCTCTCTCTTTCAGTAAGAGAGGTGAAATGATAGAGGTTGCCAGGTCATCTCATCTTGGAAATGTGTTAGAGCCAGACCTAAAACTCTGGAACTCAGTGTATTATGTGTATTAACAGTCTCTTTAAAAGCTACTAAACATATGTTGAGCTTGTTTGCCTACACTTCACTGTTAACTTCATAACTTCAAAGACCAGTTAAACATTCACAGTTGTATAAGCTGTCAAAATAAAAAGGAAGGTCTCTGAGTGCAAAGACCTCAATAAACAGCATCGGGTTTAAACATCCTAACCTTCAGGGACACCTTGACAAAGGTCGAGAGTAACACTTAGCACAAAAACACAAAAACCTTTCTTTCTCTTCACCCATGGGGGACGGTCTGATAACACTCGGCCAGCACTCACAGGTTGTGAGCATCCATTTGTGTATGTGTGATTAAAAAAAAAAAAAAGCACTGAAGAAAAAGTCATAAAATGTCAAGTTATTCTGCTGAGGGGCAGTGCTGAGGCAATCTTAGTAAAATCACAAATAGGAAAGAAAGCTGCATGCATAGTGTATGAACTACACACAGTGCACCATATATCCTGATTGTAGGAGTGGATGCAGACATGAAATAAACTGAGTTAGACCAATGGGTGAAATGCTCAAGGCCTTCTCATAAGTGGAACAACAAATCAATATATGGCTGTCAAAGTTCACCCAGATGCTGAATTTGTCAGATTTCACACTCTCTTCTCTGGCTGGGTCTCCTGTGCAGTGTTGCTGATCTCAGCTTTTCTTAGAGTTCTGTGTGTATAAAGGGAAGAGCAGTGAACCTCATGCACTCTCACACCCATGTTGCTCTCTACACATGACGTGTGAGGGTGTTTGCTGAAATCTGTACTAATGGGTGCCTTAAGGGGCCTGTCTGTCCTTTTGTATTTAATCTATATATGCCAATTAGTTCTTTAATACCTGTATGTTAGAAAATAAAACATCTAATTCAATGTGGTGAGGCATATTAAAAATCCTGTGTCCTGTGTCTTAAAATGAGGATTTAAATAATTGAAAAAGCGCTTGTTTTACTTCCTCCAGTTTTCTAAATATGTCAGGCATCATGATAAATTACTACTTCCCCTTCACCCTGATGCTCTGGGTATCTTTGTGTTGGGTTTTGTTCATGCCTTTTGAATTAATTTAATCTATTTTGGTTTGCTATACTTGATAAATGTCCAACACCAGAAAAGACATTTACTTCTTTGAAGCACTTATTTCACAGCCCTGATGGATGCAGGAGCTGACGTGCCCACAGTTAGTGATTCATCATCAGACTATCAATATTCGAGCAGATGATGAAAATCTGGGAGTGTTTCACAACAGATGGGATTTATTAGATACTTTTAGAGCTAGGGACAAAACTCAAGGTCACAGGGTCAGAGAAGCGTTTTATAGCCTCTGACTACAAGAAGCCTGGACTTTTACATTTCTGTGATAATGAGGACATCTGCTCAGACCCAATGATGACTGATCTGTAAATACCACAATAGACAACTGACTCAACGGGGTCATATAATAAAAACAAAATTAAAGTTTTTAATGTCTTATTTTGGCCTTGTTGCAGCAAACAAAATATCTGTGGCTAAATTATAAAACCACTTTGGAGTAGTTGAGAACAGGAATATTGGAGTAGCGTTGGGATCCTGTTGTAACACAGGCCAGACATACTGTAGATACCCTGGTCCCCTTATACACCTGCAATGCAATGCTAATACATTGACAGTGTGGAACGCATCTACTCCAACACTATATTCCTCAAGCTATTTAAATGTTTCAGGACTTGTAACAACAGTCACATTCAGATAAAAAAGTGGGACCAAATGGGTGGATGGAAAGGGAGTAACGAGCATCAAGTTCAACTGAAATCAGTAATAATCCCCATCAGGCTGATTCTGTGAATGGGGTGAGCAGTTCCAGACACACTTTTCAAGCGATCTTTCGCTTCCTTGCTTTTTATTGAGATGATGATCTTGATCAGTCTGCACAATCAGAATTCTTTGTGCACTAAAATGCAGTCCAACAGATGACTAAACCCTGTTATGTTGTCAGGGTAACATCAAAGGAAATGTGTGTGTAATATTGTCATGGGGGTACTGCAGTCAGAAAACAGTCATGGAGAGGAACGTCTGCTCACGTACCGTCTTCATTACGCCTGTCAGGATTTCAGGAGGAGAAACACGCAGCTTTGCAGGAGGGGCACAATTTGCCAGATTATAAAATCTTACACTGATGCAGTTTGACCGTGAAGCACTAAATTTCTGAGAGAATCTGAGTAAACCTGCTTGGGTATGAATGGATATATAACGCCAATGTTGTACTCATGTAATCAACAATGTTCTTTGTGTCTCTTTTTTGGTAAACATTTTTTTTTAATATCAGGTGCGTAGTTCAAAACACATGACATGTTTCGATGGTGTGCTTCCGTCTCCATTGGAGACAGGAGCGAGACAAAGGAATAGTCACACTACCGTACATCAGCGGACTAACAGAGCACATTCAAATCATAATGACTATCAAATCAGCATGCCGGTCAAACCTTAAACTCAGACAACTTATGGTAGGTCCCAAAGACAAACTGGAAGAAAACATTAAATGTACCGTCAGATGCCTCTCTTGTAACAAAACATAAGCAAGACTTTTATTAACACACGGAAACAAGAACCTCAAACGGAATAAGACAAGATCACATAAAATCACCATCAACAGGAAAACAACATCAAAGACTAGGAAAAGACATCTACACAGAAACCAAAGCTGGAACATGGAAACAATGGAAAATCAGTGAGAGATCAGTTGATATGACATAAATGAGCCATGTGTATTTTTTCATATTTAGAGGAAATTCCTAAATGGTTAATTAGCAATGAGTGTTGTGAAATAGACTTGTGCTGCACTGTTAAAATCTGTAAATATAGCATCACTTTGGGCTTGACTAGTGTTGTTTGGTGTACCAGCCTGCACACTAGGGCACTATTAGGGGGAAGTAGAGAGTAGACCAAGATGAAGAAGAGTTACTGAATGTATTATTGCTACCTGTTGCTAACATCTCGCTGTTCATAATTAGACAATTGAAGTAATTAAAAAGGAAAGTAACTGCTTGCTTCTTGACAAGATACGTTGCAAACTCTCTGAGGAAAACAGCCATTGGCTGTCCAAAAAGGTGCTACAAGTCGAAAAAAGGCATCAAACTCTAATTTGCACTTTTTCAATTTGTGCATTGTTGTTACGTAGAGCAATACAAAAAGTGGGTGAAAACAAATAGTTGTCCAAGTCCAAAGCTTTTGTTGTTTTTTTTTTTATCATCGAAACAGGCTATCGATTCTTAAAAAAAACTTTTAATTAGTGTTGTTGAGATTAGTGCAGAAATGTGGCCCTTTATGGAGGAGAGAAAACCAGAATGTAAAAGTGTAAAAGGTTAGTTTTACTGGACACAGGAGCTCATTTCATAATCCTCTGACTCATGATGATGCCAGCGTTATTTTTCAATCTATGTTGTGGGGTTCAAAACATTTTTGATGTGGACAATGAGCAAAGTAAACCTTCAGGCCTCAAGCGATGAATACCACTGGCCTCTTCGGAGTGTTTTTGCTCATATGTTCATTTTGACAAGCTTCATTTTTTTCTCTCCTCTAGTGATGCCCTCATTCATCCAGCATGGCCAGAGGACAAACACAGACATAAAAGTGATACATGAAAAAGTTACAGGTATGCCCTTGGGTCGTGAATATTTTTGTTATAAATGGTAGATTCGAATCTCAGCTGGTTTGATGTTGATTCTGTTTTTTCCCCACCTACATTTGCATTAAATGGGCTGATTCATGCTGACACTTAAGCGGTTGAGACACAATTTATTCTAAACCTTTGAATGTGCAGATAAACTCAATAAACCTATCTAAAAGGTCTAAATTCAGATATTAAGAAAAATGAAAAAATTCAATAATTAGTCCACATGGGAAGTCGGAGGCAGCAAAAGAAAGACATCATTGATCATCTACAATGACAACAGTGGAGGCTGAAGGAAATCTCTGAACACCAGTTAAATAGATGAATTAATTGTAACAACCCTTTGAGTCAGAAGGGCACGGCATATGTGGGGAGGTGTTGTGCATACCAGTGAGAGACGAGATTAACCTGTCTGAACATCTCTGGAAGATGAAGGTGCTTGTCTGACATGTGTCATTGGGCGATATGTCCATCGCAGAGACACGTTCATATACCAAAGGCAGGATTGATCCTGTAGCTCGGGACGTGCTCCATTTGCTTCCATGTGGCCTGGAAATTCTGTCTGCGAACCTTTAAACACACAGGGTTTACAGGAAGATCAGGGAGGGAACTATATAATCTCTTGATATTTTTAAAATAATTTTAGTTGGATTCTCAAGCATTATTGCATAATTCAAGGGTTGGATTTAATTTAAACTCAAACTTACTGATTGAAAAGCACCTGTCAGGATCATCATACCGCAATGAATGCATTTATTTATTACCAGGATTTAGATGACTGAGTTTACTGTGAAGGACCGAGTGCAGAAACTCAGAGAGGATCAGACACAAAAGAGGATTAAAGATGAGTAGAGGAAGGCATCCCAGACTACCTTCAGCCGAGCAGTCCTTATGTGGCACCCCCTTAGTTTCTCGGGCACCCTTCCTGTATGTTTAAAACACTTTGATCCTTTGGACAATGCTCCCTTTGGGCAGCGAAACTCCATAATACATCTTTGGGAGGAATAGTATGCATTGCAGAGGTACATGAGGACCCAGCTCCCTCCTTGAAAGTCAAGTGCAATGTTTGTATTGTGGATCATCATGACTTCTAATGTTCACATTCGCTATGCTAGTGAATAGCAATATTGCATCCTTTTATGAAATTATGCAAGATGAGTGCTCTTGAGATGCTCAACTCTGAATACAATTGAATTGACTTACCAAGAATAAGGTAGGAAGGGCACCATTTCTCCTCTGTTTTAGTTTGAACTTTGCACAGATCTGCCATTGCCATGCATATACTTAAGTTCAAAATTTCCATAAAGAACATAAAAACAGTGTATATTTGTTCGATGAGTAACAAAAAAAAGAAAACTTTATTTCCTGTAGTTTAACTCTAGACTCCTATTGTTGAGCAATTTCTTCCCAAACAGACAGTGATAGGAAACACTTTTGTCTAACAGGAAGAAACCTTGAACAAGACCAGGCTGAAATGGGGGGGCGGGCCCTCCTGCTGATGGACAGAAGGGCAAATGAGGGGGAGGAGAAGAGATGGCCCAGGTTGGTAACCATTTCCACGGTGTCTCATGATGTCTCATGAAGGAAACAGACCCATTGTGCTTTTATTTTACAAAAAAGAGAAAAATGGCGAAATGATAAATGCTCGACCATTTGTTGAAGCAGCTGAAAGGTTTGACTAAGATTCATGAAGCAGTTTAAATATGCTGAAATACAATGGTGCAAAATAGCGTGGTAAATAAGGAGGAAGACAGATATTTCTCTTCTCATTTTTGTGTCTTTGCCATGTTGTTTTGAGGAGAAAACTAAAGTTTAGTGATTATTAATAATTTCCTATTAAGAAGGGAGTTTTAATAAAAAAATGAGAGCAGTAAAAAAGGATAAAATCTTTAGTTATCTGCTGTATATTAAAATAGTTGGAAAAAAGCTGAAGTCTAAAGTTTTCAGACACGTGAGGTGAATTAAATATTAAAATTTAAACGTGGATAAAATTTTTAAACATTTTTAAAACGTGTTTGCAGCATGAATGTTCTGTCTTTTGTTCAAACAGGACACTGGGGTGGCATACAGGGCCTGACCTAATTAACATAAGGCTTAATTGATATATGAAAACTGTGTAGAAATTCTAGTAATAAAAGAAGGTGAAGGGAGCAGTTGCCTCTGACCAAATAACAGATGAAAAAAAAATCCACTGGACAGAACAGAAGTGACTTCTGCTCCTGAGAAGAATAAGGAAATGACCGCAGAGCTTGCCAATGTCAGTTCTGTGCAGACAGGTTTACATCTGGCCTCCTTATACATATTTGGCCCATAAATACCTGCCGCCAGACGTTTGGTCTTCAATCAGTCAGCATTCGGCACTAAAGGGTAAAACTTTGCTGAGGATGAAGAGTGCTGGTAAAGATTGAGTGTGTGGCGGAAAAGGCAGAAGAGTAAAAACAAGGGTTGAGGGCAGATGGTGGACTGGCAAAGATGGTAAGACAAGATGGATGCAAGAGAAAATTGTAGACCTTGTTTAAATAATTCAAATACTGTAATGCAATAAATCCCTATGTTGTGTTGACCATACATGACATCACATGGTCCATAATCAATTGATTGAATGATGGAATGAATGGATGTGCCGTTTGAAATTATATCGGACTTTTTCACCCAATATTATATCCAATATAAATTTTGCAACTTATAGGAAAGCACTGAAGGCAAAACAATTATTTTGGGAATATTTATTAGCATAATCCCATCATGAATAAAATGTCTCTGCAAACACTTTATTGCTCGTTGTGATGCCACTGATCTGAAGAATTAGGCTCTTCAGTCCTGATGCCAGTGCTGCTTTCTGGACATCGGCCCTTCAGGAGGTGATCTTTCACATTCACTTCTCAGTTGAAATGTTTTTGCACTGAATTCTTTGCAGTCACTGGTTATCAACAGGAGACTTTGTTGTGGAAAGGCTGACACTTGCTTTTTCAGGCTTCTTCAGGCCACAGTGGACAGCGGGCAATCTGGATGTGGCTCCTGGACATTCATCAAGATCTCGAAGAGGGAGGACTTGAGATGCTGATAATGTTTTTTTTTTTTTCATCATTTCAACATCACAAAAAGCAGGAAACTACTATGCGGCATGATGCTGAAAAGTTAGTCCATGCATTTGTTACTACCAGGCTGGACTATTGTAATTCTTTATTATCAGAGTGTCCAAACAACTCTTTAAGAAGCCTCCAGTTGATCCAAAATGCTGCAGCCAGAGTTCTGACAGGTATTGACAAAAGAGATCACATAACTCCTGTACTGGCGTCTCTTCATTGGCTGCTCGTTAAATTTAGAATAATTTTTAAAACCCTTCTTTTGACCTACAAGGTCCTCAGAGGCCTAGCTCCATCTTAGCTATGCTGTTATAGGCCAAGGCTGCCAGGGTCCAGAAACATGATCACCTGACAGGCCTCTGTCACCCCACTGGGTCATCGTTTCCTTTCCTTTCCTTTCCTTTCCTTTCCTCTCCTCTCCTCTCCTCTCCTCTCCTCTCCTCTCCTCTCCTCTCCTCTCCTCTCCTCTCCTCTCCTCTCCTCTCCTCTCCTCTCCTCTCCTCTCCTCTCCTCTCCTCTCCTCTCCTCTCCTCTCCTCTCCTCTCCTCTCCTCTCCTCTCCTCTCCTCTCCTCTCCTCTCCTCTCCTCTCCTCTCCTCTCCCGACAATAAAGCGGTGTTCAGCCAATCTCGTGTGTCGCATTTGGGTTCTCATCTGTTTCCTGACAACATGTGTATTCAACAGAAAAAGTATAGTAGTTTTGAGGTGTATTTACACCTTAAGCTCTAAGATGTTTCATTTCTCATCCGAAAGGTGTCTCACAGATGGCGGTTGGTTTGTTAACCCACATCAATTATGATACTCAATAGAAACCCCATTGTTTCAGTCATTTTACCATATGATTTATTAAGAGTTCTCCATGCTGTGATCTAAAGCCAAAGAGGCCCCCACCTCTATTTAAATAAGGTTGCTCCAGTTACATATAAATGCGCTCCCCGACTCTTCTTTCAAACTATCTGTCTTCTCTAAAAAAATGCAGATGACCAGTTGACCTGACCTTTGACCTATTTATTTGCATGATTTTGTAACCTCCTTGGATAATTGTTTAAGTGCATTTACATTATTGTTATTTAGCCAGTTTGTCCAAAGCAACTTACAGTGAGAGACACAGTCAAGCCAACAGTGGAGGTAGTGACATGAGTGTAACTAGTGGGAGGGTAAGGCAAACTTCCTGCAGTGAATAAATTCAGCAAATGCATCACAAAACATTAATTGAGTTCAAACTGTACAAACCTGTTTTTGCTTTTATATTTATGCCTCTGCTTTGATTGCTTTTAGTTTTATCCTTTCTAGGACTGTTGTAAAAAATCAAAAGTGTTAATCCTGATTAATTCAGATGCGTTGTGGCAGGATGAGGAGTGGGAGTGAGATACACCCCTATGTGTCCGCCCCTATGTGTCCGCCACAGCGTAAAGATTTAGGAAATTAATTAAAATGAACGCAGTCACGTTTCACTATTGTCAGCACAATCAAGAATGACCCTTCGGAACAGCATAATGGTGTCTTGATGGTAAGTGTTAGTCCAAAAATCTTTAGATGAAAAAGTCGCCCACACTAGCACAGCAAAGCTAACAGTGAGCTGTTGCAAAACGGCTTATGATTAGCCTGTGCATTACCCAGCTCTGCGTGCTGTAAGTGGAGGGTTTGGGCACAACAACTTTGGGCTCCAGTATTTTTAACCCCTCTGTCAACTGCATGAGTTTTGGTTGGTAGAACCAAACTGCACCTCCAGTACTGAGTAGGGATAGACGTCCACTTTCTTTTGGCCAGGCTTTCCACACTTTGAAAGCAGCCCCCTTTTCCTGCCATTGACTCAGTTCCCAAAACTTTTCATGTGCATATTCCCTCAACCCAACAGACTTTCTGTCCTCTAATACAGCACTCAAGTTATAAGAAGACTTCAATTTACTCTAGTCAAAAACTCAAGACCAACGGCATTTAGAAAAGAAAGTGTAGAGAAAGTAACTGAGGCTTTTTGAAAAGCTTCGTGCTGCAGTTTTCCAGGTGATCAACCCTACATAATTTTAATCCTATATTTTTTCCTCACTAAAACATCGCACAAAACAATACTTTTACCGTAAACTCTAATTTTTTTCTCTTCTTGCACCTCCGTTTGCTCTTGTCGTCCATCGTGTTCTTGAGCCCTTGTGTGTTTGACCTTTTTTACATGAGTTTGGTTCCACTGGTGTCCTGCCCGCCAATGTTGACTTGTGTGCCTACTGTTTCTGCACGCTTTGCTGTGTAAAGCTTATACAGCTAGATCAAAACTAGATTGAACAAGTTTAAAATTTGCAATTGTCGGCCATTACCATTTTTGTAGTCCAATTCTTGGAACAGATTAACTCTTAACACACCTGAGATCAGGGGATAATCTTATAAAACATAGAATAATCCGATATTTGTTGTCCTTGGTTAGCATTGAGGAGAATCAGGACAAAACTAGCCTGATTATCATATGTGTACCGTGCTTTAGTACATAAGCAGCTTGGCTAATTGCTGTTCTTTTTTTTTTGTTTAAATAAAACATTAACCAATCACAATGAAAACAGTACCTATAGCACAAACAGGAACTGACTGAACAGTAACTTTAATACGTAGTGAACAGAGACATCTAATAAGGAAGTAGCTCTGCCTTACCCATCAGCTCTCGATTATGAGTAACATATCTCCACACATATCAACCTGTCTTTACTTCAACAAATATGCCTTTCCTCACTTTCTGCTGTTGCCATTATTGGTTTAAGAACCCTGCATCCAGCCATCCTTTCACACTCACACCACAATTTAAACCTGGCTGATAACAGCATTAGTTTGATGCCTCAAAAATGATGCAGTAGGACAACTGAAAAAACATGAGCTCATATAATCCTATTTTTTTTACCTTCATTACTATTAAATGGTTTTGCATGTAGCAAAAACAAATTATGATTCAAAAATTGTGTCAATATTGTTACCGGTATTATTACTACTAATAGTAATACGTATGGTTCTAAAATCTGTTGATGTCACTGTTTTGCAGTTAACAAAAAGTCTGAGCAGCACAGTTGATTGTAGATCTTTCGTAAAGGCCCTTTGAAGCATTGTGGTACTGGAGGTTATATACAGAAAGGGCTATCCTGGACCTGGGCTCTTCACACCGATGTGTTCCTGAGTATTTCATGCACAGGAGAACAGAATGCCAAGAGAACAGGGGTGATTGGGAACTACCTACTTCTGTCATGAAGATGAATTTTGTTTTGTTCTCTTTGAGGACAGCTGCCTGAAGAATGTCTCACATCTTTTTTCTCGTGGGTCGCATCATCCATTTGTTTTGAGTATTTCTGATACGGTGCAATGTCGTCAGGAAACATGTTCAATGAGGTGAGGAAGAGTTGTGGCTTATAACAGTTTGATGCTGCAGGACAAATTATGGTTTTTGTTAGGATGTGATTCAGGCAGGACCCCAAGCAGACAAACAGCTGACAGTGTTAACATAAAACTTTAATTAACCTACATAATTGCACCACGTGGTGAAAGTGTGCGTAGTGCAGCCGTTTCCCCCGAAGGAGGGAATGGTGACATGGTGACCTAGAGCAAGATAAGATACCATTGACCCTAGTTTACCACAAAGCCAATGAAACAATTAGACCCTGGTGACCAGGAGGCAGCGTCTTTTGAAGAGTGTTGATTGGTAACCAGCCGCAGGTGTGATGGTGACCAGCGAAGGGTACCCAGGTGAATCCGCCACGCCCCTAGTGAGAGAACCAGGAAAACAAAAACAAAAAGCACCAACACACAAAAGATGACCGTTTTGTTTTACAGCTAGTAAACAAACTTTTTCTCTGATCTGGCTTTCCAGGCCTTCCCGAATCATTAGCAGTTCCAAAGCTCCTGATATGTAATCATACATTGGCTGTAAAGCTGTGGCTAGAAGGATCTTCCTTACATGGGAAGGGACACACTTCCATAACCTTGCAACATGCCATCTTCACAAAGACTGCTCTTTCAGAAGATATTACACCTTAGAAAGGTGGTCTTCCAAAAAGAATCTCAAATGGATCTCTAAACCTTTACCACTCCTCTTTATCCCCTTTGATGTTACGCTCGAGAGGACTGGCGGTCAAGTGTGGCGGAACCCCAAAGAAGGCAGACAGACACGGGAATTAAAAGTAAACTCAGACGGTTTTAAATGAAGCAAAAAGACAGGAGGGAAGAACTAAATGAGGAGAGAGGCCGAGACAAACTATAGGGGGCGTGATGCGGCAGACGAACCAAGTCCGAGATCCAGGGGCGAGAGTCCGTGGGGGAGTCCAAGTGTCCAGAGGCCAGGAGAAATCCGTCCGAGGAAGAGGAAGAGGGGCTAGGAAGGTTGCAGAGGAGCCGGGGGAGACGCTGGAGGACGCTGGAGGACGCAGGGGGTCGCTGGGGAGCCTGGAGAGATGCTGGGTCGACGGGACGTGTTGCCAAAACATCAGTTAGATCAAGCACTGGCCTGAGTGCAGAGGGGCCTTTTATGGGTGCAGAGTCGTTTGGGCGGATTGGGTGCAGCTGGAGGAGAGGGCCCAGGTGGTGGTGGTTGAGCTGATTGCACAGGAGGAGGTGGGGCCAGAGTAGGAGTCACAACATTTGAGATCTTTTTATTCTTGCGCACAAGCCTTTGTCTGGGAGTAAACTCTTTCTTCACAGCTTTTACCCATTTGTACTTTCACTTCTTATAAATCTTGCACAAATCTCCATTCACTTGGTTGACCCCAGGGCCTGATTTTTGCATTGGCCCTGGTGAGGTATGACAGGAAACAAATGTGCTTTTATCACAAATTCAGATGCTGGTGTTAAGCTGTTGATGGTTTCTTGTGTTTATGGGTGTTTGTTAATGCAGGCTCCCAAATCAAAGAAAGGGATGATGCAGCGGGGGAGAGGAGGAGGAGAAGGGGATAGGGCAGGGTGAAGGACAGAAAGAGAAGAAAAACAAACCCATACATCATAGATGCAAATATGTATGGCAAAGTACCATTGTGTAAGTGTTTTACTGCAGATATAAATCTAAAGCTGCTGTTAGTGGGGCCAAGGGTCATTTATGGGGGAAGGGAGACCAACTACAGAAAAAATGGCATTTTTACCAAATCAAATATGGACTTATACATGAGGAGAATAGAGGAGAGGAGAGGAGAGGAGAGGAGAGGAGAGGAGAGGAGAGGAGGGGAGGACTGTATTATGGCAGCCTCAGCCTCTATCTCAGCATATCTACTAGTATCTACAGGTTAGAATCCCCATGTTTTAAGAATAAGCATTAGATTAACTAGAAAACTGAATGTAGCTAGGGAATAACTCATTATAAGCTTTCACAAGGAGGAACATTTTCATTTTAGAGTGCACTCACAATAGGGTCAGTTGTTCTGTACGTTGCTGAAGCACGACTGGCCCCCTCCCGTGTCCCCCACTGACCCAGGCTCATATTACAAAAGTGTACTCAACTCAAGTTGCCTCTGACACCTACGTCATCATGGTTGTTTACAACATACAAGTGGCGGCGTCATTAACTGACTGTTGTTTACGCACTGTTGCAGAGTGAAAGTATCACTCACACTGACTTTGTGTGTGTGGGGAGGGGGGGAGTTGGTTAGATTTTCAAAATAGTCTGCCCTCGCAAACCTCCGCATTGACTGACTGGTGATCCACGCAGTTCATATGTTGCATATGTAACCACAAACCACAAACATGCCTCGTGTAAGTGTGCCCTCACTCATATGAATAGAGAGAAAGTCAGCCTGTTGTACCAGGACAGGGCTTGCGTTTGACAGCAAGGAGGCTGATAGCTGAAGGTGTGGCTATCTCACTCTGCTTTCTGAGACAATCTGGGAACCATCAGGAAACTAAACTATAAAGAACTAAATTTTCTCAACATCTTCATCTGCACAGACTTAAGAGATTCTTCAGTGTTAGATTCATTGTCTGAATGTCTTGAAGATGATTACGACCTCTCCTTGAGAAGCAAGAATCAAGAATCATGCATGCTAGCATTGTCTCTTCCCATCAGGTTATGAGATAAAGGCCAGAATGCACTTTCTGCAAGTTAGATGGATCTACAGTACAAATATAAGTGAAATTTTTGAGTGTTTTTATGCCCTTTTACTCAAACCACCTATGGTTACCAGTATATTGCTTGTATTTTTGTGTGCTTGTGTTTGGATTGGGAGCGTGAGTGTGTGTTTTTATGTGTGTGTGCATGTGGGGTGTGTGGAAATGAGATATTTATGCAGATAAGTTGCCTTCCACCATGGGAGTAATGCAGCCACTTCAGCACCAGGTGAATAATAACAGCACAGCACAATAATCCATCTCTGTATTTACTTTGTTTAAACAAACATCATCTGTATTCAAATGTGTGATGCTTTTTAACCATTCACGGCAAAGCCTTGAAAACACATTTTTTGTTTCTCCACACATCGTTAATATGTGCCAGTTGAGCTCAAAATAATCATTTTTCTCAAAAACAGTATGCATTTTGATGATAATTAACTGTAAAACTAACTTCCACCTCTCCAATTAATCTCCAATTAGTCTGATGTTTCATCAGAGCTCAAATGTTTCCATCTGATAGAAGCAAGATTCTTTACACATTCATAAGCAGAAGGAGCAGATTTATCTTTGCAGAAATGGCACAGGTGACACACATAGGTAGCTGAAACAGCCGTTCATCTGCTGCATTAAAGTCAGTGAAAATCTGACTTGGTTTTGGTCAAAATAAGCTCTGTTGCAATTTGATAATACCAGGGTGGATCTACTTCTAGGAGTGTTATTTCTGCTTAAATATCTGAATGGACACGCCTCAAAGCGTCTGACAATTCCAGTGCTCTCAGTGCCTCATCTCTGTACCCTCGGGGCTCTAATTGTGCCCTCTTCCTGTTATGCCCATTAAAACAGTTCAGACCTGATAGGGATGGCAGTCTTTTTTGGCTGTAACCTTTCTTCTTTATGGTTATCACACACATGAATCGGAACAGAATCGCAATCACTAATTGGTGATTTTAACATGGTGCACAATAAATGTGGAAATTACTGCAAAGCGGCACAGAGCAGGAGGTCCCCATGATTACACTGTTGACAGTAGGAGAATAAAGTAGAAGCCTGTTGTCTGTGAAATATCGTGTTCATTATTCATGATGGTCCTGGGTGGATCTCACTGTGAAGCAGAGAAGGCTGAAGTTGAAGTTCACTGTTTCATTTCCTCTTCAAGAGATATACCTAGTGATTAGTTTTTAGTATTTGATTATACTTTTTTCTCTGTCACTGAGCTCTTTATGATGCGAAGCCTGTGGTGCTAGTTCAGACAGACAGCTCAAAGTGCGCAATTATGTTTCAGCTGATCGACCATGTGTGCCTCTCCCCTGATTAGGGTGGATATTTAAATCCCCCTGGTTACCTAGTCATTCCCCATTGCTCTGTGCTGCTACTGCACTTGGGGTATGCTGCTCATACTACTTTGCCTTTTTCTGCCTGCTTTTGCAGCTTTGTCTATTATGCTGCTCTGTGCCATTCATTTGAAGACTGCCATCCTACAATGTCTGGGGACTCTGAGTCAGGAAGTGGATGTGGCTTATTGGACTGTCAGCTGGAAAATCGAATAGTTGAGTTTGGAATGCCACCTCTGTGACTCAACCACACCTCAGCTCCCACCTGGCTTAAAGGCAATTGAACAACTGACCCATAGCTCTGATTCTTGAGGTCTTCTAGATTCAATGACTGTGTGTAGGGTTGAGTGTGTATCATTGTGTGTGCTTGTTCTGTGTATGAAAAGGGCCATATAAGTAGTTTAATTAACTATTTTTGTATCAGATACATAGGTAATTTGGGTTAAAAGGCGCACTGTCGATTTTTTAGAAAATTAGAGGCTTTTAGGTGCGCCTTATAGTCGTGAAAATACGGTAGTCTGAATATTCTCTTCCTTCTTTTGTGCTCTACTCTGGATGATGCTGACTATGACCCAGTGAGCTCTGCTCTATCCTGGCTCGGTGGATTTTCCCCTTGTTTTGCCTTCATGGAGTTTTGCAGCAGCATGAAAAAAACAATGATTTCTTGATTGTTATTTTCCTATGTGGGGTCACGTGTATAAGGCAGAAAGCAGTGTATACCGCTGGATGAGTTGCCAGCTTATCACAAGGCCCTATATGAAGATTTGGGGGTTTATTATCTTACTCATCCGGGGCTTGAACCAAGAACCCTTCACTTCTCCTCTCGCTTCCTTTCAGACTGAGGTACTGCCACCCTGGGACTGTGTCTCTGTATTTTTAAAAACCAAAAGTCTTCAACTTGTGGTGGGATTCAGATTGCTCTTTTTGCCTTCCTGACTAGCAGAAAAATCATAACCTATTAAATTATATTATTACTGATTATTAAAAAAAAATGGCTAAGAGGATTCAAATGTAGCTTGTTGTGCAAATCATTTCTCACATTACTATTATATTTCATCCATTTACCTGCACTCTAACTATCAATATGGTTTATCACATCATAAAATAACCATAAACATTTGCAGAAAGATTCTCTCCAATAAAATTCTTGAGTCAATGAAATTCTTATTTTGCATCAGCAGCAAGAAAAGAGAGGTTCCACACACATGAATGGCACCTTCATGAAGAGGCTCTTCCACTTCTGGCAGACAACAGCACCCACTGATACACAAATACTGTTTCACCAGGGGGACAGATATTTGGTTGAAAAGAACAGACACTTGGAAACCTAAACTCATCTGGCAGAGCTGTCCTGCCCTCGTTGGTTTGTGAAGCCCCCTAGCTTCTCATTACTGACAGGAATAGATACTAAACCTATACTATCATATTAAACTCAGTACATCACTGTGGAAACAGGTCTTCAGACTTCAAATTAGCTTCTGTACCACTTGTAAGTTAGCGTTGTCATGATTCCAATCGAACAGTCTCTTTTTATTCAATGAAAAAAATAGTCTTCCACATCTGACCCTGCATCAGATGAGTATAAATCTAGTCCATGGATCCTCCAGCCTCAAGGTCAGGTAGAAAAGGATGTTGTTCCTCACAAGGTGAAATAAATCAATATAACTGAAAAACAAAAGTGTTTAATAGTCTGGAAGCTCTAATGTAGGAAACTTGGTAATAATCACTGACTTTCACCACCTGACTGTGTTGTTCCATTTGGTTATATAATTAAGCTGAACTCTGAATTTCTGGCTTCTGAGGGAATAATAGAAGAAATCAATTTAACTCAGTTCAAAGACAATCTACACATGCATGAATACCTTGATCCAAAATTGTGTAACAGTAATTGAAAGTAATAAAATGATGTTATGCCTCTGTTTGTACATGATCTAGATACAGATTTAAGTTGCAGAAGCATCCGGTGCATAAATCATTTATGTGGTTCTTTTGGGACATGCTGCTACTTTAGTACCCAAAAATCTTGCAGGATCTTACACAGACACACACTGAACTAAGACATAATGACACTGATACATTTCAGAAATGGCCAACTGTAAAAGCGTGTAAAAATCCACAGCTCAGATTTGCAGATGCAAAGACTGTAGAATACAAACACAAGAGGGTGCCTGTGGTGCGGGGGTGACCCATATACCTCCCACCAAGTGAAGCAGAGTGAGTAATTAAAGCATTTTGGTGGCGTTCACACGCTGTCTGCCCGTCAGGAGATAAGTGTCACAGTAATCGAGATATTACAAAGTGTTTCAGTGGCAATTAATCCTCCGGTCAAAATAGGTAATTTAGAAATAAATTAAATAAATCATGTACACTTAATGGAAAATGTGGTAGTGGTATTGCTCACTCTGTTTTTATTTTGTCAATTAATGAATGACAAGTAAGTTATTTGTGTGAATTTTCTGCCCAAAGGTTAAAAAAGAAAAGTTTTCTAATTAGTAGTTCTAATTGTTTTTGTACTTGTTTTCTACTTTTAAGTTTACCATAGTCTGTGGTAATTTATGCCATAAACTACATTATTTTTCTATATACAAACTAATGAGCAACAGTTTGGGCTTCAATACAAGTTAAAAGAATGCTTTGTAGTTTTATTATGCAATAAAAGGCTCCTCAATTCACTCTGACTAAGTCCACAAAAGTTAGTAAGTGCTTCTAGAAGCATTAAAATGCTTCTTTTTTTAAACTTTGTATTAGCATCAGTCTTTCTTGCAGGAGCAGCAGTGGGAGAATGCAATTATCCAAATATGCATACTGACCCCGTTGAACTGCAGCAGCATACACTATATTACACAGTATTCAAGATGCAAGAAAGAAGGATCACCCCTGGACTTGGTGTGAGCTGCATGTGTGATACATTTCTCCAAGGATAGAGATGTTTACCATTGCTATTCAGGACCAGATGTTGCCTGGGCAGCTTGTTACAACTTTCCCATATATGTGCGGCTAGATCCCCAGGTGTTGCATCTCCCTTGATAATTCCACAACACAACCTCAGAGTGTCACACACTCTGTCCCTCCGCACTACGGCTCTAGTGGCTATTCCCAAACATCACATCTCTCTTGAATTACTGTGAACTCATAAACAATTCATGACCATGTATACAAGTTCAGGAATAAATGTTGAACTCCGGGGAAACCAGACAGTTTCCATTTATGATATCCACATCTACTGTGGTGGTACCACTCCTGGCAACTTGTGGAAAAAGATCAATTTTTTAGAAGATGCTAAAGGTTGTTTTAACTCAGACTTTCAATGAATGGTATTTCTGTTGCATGAAAACAAGTGCTTTTCTTTGCTGGAATCTATGTCTATAAATTTTAAAGTAACATATTCCGAGGTATAGGCATATAGCAAAAAGGGCCACCTGGATTCGAACCAGTAACCTTCTGCGCCACATTCTATCTATCTATCCATCAGTCCATCTTTATTATATAGCATCTGTTACAATTATGCACTGACATTAGTATTGAAGGTTTTCATTAACAGCTGGAGCTTGACTTAAACAAGAGGAGTATACACCTCCTTCATACTTGCTTGCATAACCTATTGTCTGGAGGTATGAGAGGACAAGCACAGATCCAATATTTATCCAATAAAGAATCATAACAATCATGACTGCCAGCAATTATAAAGAACCATTTCTTCTTCTACTCTTCATTAAACTCAAAAGACTCAAATTTAAGGGTCTAGTTAATTTCACACCATCATGTAAAAAAATAAAAAATAACATAAAAACTTCATTCATTCTTTGTCTTGCTTCCCTCTGATTATTTTGCTCCTATTTTTCTTAATGTATGATGAGGAACTGATTTTGAAACATTTGATTGAAAGAGAATGAGCAGAACTAGAAACTTTACTGACTTCATCCTGCTCCCTTTTGAACAAAAACATTGATATGCTCAGCAGAAAACATGCTGTTTTTGTTGGCTTTTCATTTAATTCTATACTTTGCTATTTTGTTATTTTAACCAGTTCAAAATGAATTCTTATCATAACAGAACCCTGTAAATTGGTAATAAAGCCATTTCACACTGACTACAGGTATGCAAAGTGCCGATATGTGCTAATGAACACATTCATTGTTCATGTGCTACCGCCCCAGCAGCCACGTCGCCACTGTGCTGCCCAGGGGGGTACCAGCTCCATACATGGATGGTGAAAATGGAAGAAAGGTGTGATTTTTGCTTGTCTTCCCCTCCCAATTACTCCTAATTAAAAACAAAGTCAGCATACCAGTGAGAGATGCAACTTGCAGAGCTGTAGCCTGCTTTATACCCAAACCAGCAGGGAAAGGGCACCAGAGGAAAAATTCTTTTTTTTTTTGTTTGCTAAGCAATATGTGCAGGATGTGCGCTTGCTCAGACTCAGCAAAGAAATGTGTCTGCGGATTAAAGAATTCGTCACTCACCATTAACAGAGTGGAATTGCGTCCCCGCATCTCTTCAGTCAACGCTGACATTCAGCATTGAAGCACCTGAGAAATTGTATTGAGCCCCCGCCTCTGTCCCTCTGTGCATCTGATTCTGTGATAGAAAGTTAATGTACAGCACAAATTTTTCAGATGACGAACAAATGAGCTCACCACAGACCTCCGATGACACCAGCACCTGATACCAGGGCTTGCACATAAACAGTTTCTACAGTGGCCTGAAACACTCTGCTTGTTTCTGCCCACCTCGGAGCAAGGCTTCCTAAATGGTGAAAGTTTCAAATTTTCTAAATGTGCTCTTGAATCGTATTTTTCTGTAGAAATGTATCACTTCAAGACCTCTTATCTTGTGTACTTGTAAAACAGATTTTTATTCCAGTTATATTCACCCTGTTTGCATTGCCGTCTTATTTTTTTATCGTTCCGTTCACACCTCCAAGACAACTGATGCCTGGGAGAAGTGCAATGAGCTGTAAGACGGATGTTTATATCACTTTATACTATACAATGATGCTGAGGCATAGCACCTCAAAAACAGTAGAATGCCAACAGTAAAAAGAAAATTAAAATCAGCTTCTGTGGAAGCTAAAGATGGTGCAGTAGCCAGGATCTTCATGAGTTCATCAATATTTCTGTGGCATTTTTGTTAATGACAGGTGACCTGAAAAAGGTCACCTCTGTCTTCATTGGCAGGGGGACTGTGTCTTATTTGGTCTTGTGGGCATCTGGACAGGAAATGGAGGTAGGTTTAAATTTATTGGGAATCCTGGAAAAATGTGCAATAAGTTACTTTGCTGAGGGGTCAAAGATGACTACAGCTGGAGCAATGCCAGGACCATTCTTCAACAATGATTACAACAGGATTGAATAGACGATCAGCTAAAATACATCTACACTGGGGTATCTTGTGTGCTCATGGAAACACAAAAGTGTAAATGTCAAACATATTTAGAGAAGTTGAGGCAGATTGGGGCATGGTGCAGAGAAAATGATGTGCTGTGTTGCTCTGCCTACATTTCAACAAAGAAAATGAATAACAGTGACGAAACAAAGGCATAATACACATCAAACAACACAAAATGTAAGGGAAGGAAACAGAAAATGATGCTGGGGGAAAACATTGAACTAAATCCACGACTACAGCAAAGAAAAGTCAAAACAACACTCTAAAGAACAAAGATGTTGAGTCTTTTTTTTCTTTTTTACTTCAAAGTGGCTTTCATAAATTCTTTTAAGATCAAGCACTTTATACAGTATACACTTTATTTAAGACAGTGGTTTTCACTCAGGGGTGCGCCCCCATAGGAGGCTTGGCATTATGATGGAAGGGGCACAGGCTAACTGTGAATATGAAATAATTTTGTCTCCAAAAGGGGTCACTGTGTGGAATAACATATGTAGTTCCCCACTACCTTCAACATAATAAATGTTGATGTGTAAAACTGCTAAATTTTGGATTCCCATTTCATTTTAAGTTGAAAAACACATTTAAGTGTTTTAGTTCTGCATGTAGTAATGATGCAGTAATTCCAATTAATTAATTACATCACGCAGACACACGTCAGGTATAAGGGGTGTAGGTAAAACAAATGATCTAAAACACCAGGCCAAATGTGAAAACTGTTTTTTGACAGGATGTAGATTCAAATAAAGCTCTTTACATTTTTCAAAGAATTTTGGTGTGACAAACCACTATGATTACTGAAAACATAAACATAATGTCATCAACACCTGACCCTAATTGAGACTATGTTGAGGACTGACTGTAAAATGCATGCGAGTTACAAATATAACTACAGTTCTATAAATTACAGAGATGGTACTTAAAGCACTGGATGTTTCATCTTGCAGTTCTGTTCGTCCAACTTGGTCACATGCTTAGGATCTGTAATTCATAGAACCGTAGTTTGGAATTCTCATTGTATTTAATTTATTTGCTTTAAGCACTGAAACACCGGCTTATACCACAAAAGTCATGAGGATGCTCACTAACTTAAAGGTTTTCCTTTGACAAAATTGCTGCTGCCTGTTGGATAGAGAAGTGCCACAATAAGCCTCTAAAATCTGACAAACATGCACCATTAACTAGCTGCACAGATACATTATTTTGAAGAGGAACCCTTTTTGATGCTGCCATATTCCTAGTGGATTGACTTTTGCCTGTAGGTGCAAGAAGTTCCTGTGTTCTGTAAGTGTTCTCAGTCGCTTCCACTACCCCAAAATAATGTCTGCTTGCACAGAGCAGGCTCACAACTTGGACATACCATGGGCTGATGGGGATATTGCCAAAGTGCTCGTACTGGGCAATAACAGGTGCTAGAATGGGTCTACTTTTTCTGAGTGCTTGGGCGATTGAAGCTGGCTAACTAGGCTGATCCACAGATGAGGACAGAATGACTTTGGAAGAAAATGATGGGTTAGGCCAAAGGTGGCTCCTGCTCCATCTGCATACCAGCGCATGCATGTTTGACTTACAGACAAGTTCCCTGACTTTCTTTGCAAACCTTTGGCCTGCTTCAGAGTCAAGTCGCAACATTTTGGCCGACAGTCTTCATAAATGCTGGAAAACAAGAATTATTTTACATGGGAGCAAAAGTAAATAAAGATGAGTGCGAAGAATGTAGGTTTGAAAGTACAGCCTTTCAAAAGTAGCAAACCATTGAATAAAAAGAGAAAAAAGTCATAAAAACAATGTGATAATTAAAAGAATCAGAAAGAGAACATGAAAGCAATGGATCAATGAAATGATAAAAGAGTGTGTTTAGTGTGCTTGCTCCAAGGCTATGGAACAGTCTACCAAACAAATTGAAATTTGCAACATTTGCGATTGGTTTTTAATTATCATTTAAACTTTTCTTCTCCTTCTGTATTGTGATTTCTAAATGGAGGTCTTTCTTGTATTGTCTGACTGTCTTTTTGTTAGTCTCATCGTCCTTGGGTATTCTTTGTGCAGGGGCTGCCAAAAATTGTATTTTCTTCTATTATAAAATATACTTTTATTATATTAATTGATACACTGACAGTGAAACACTTTTGGTTGTGTATGTGCTTTACTATTAACTTTTACTTACCGAATTACTTCTGTTTTGCTGAGGAAACCAAGGACCTTCAATATTAGCATGTACATTCCAATATTCAGCATTTTATCTGCTCTTCATCTGTTAAGAGAACATGAAAGCAATGGATCAATGAAATGATAAAAGAGACAAAGGATGACCAAAGACAAGTCAGAACAGTTTAGAGTGTAGAGAAAAAAATGACAAATTCTGACTGATCCAACTAGCGAGATGGCGCCGTAAAGTCCAATATTCAACTAATAATACTTTACATATGACCCTCAGTGGATTTGTTTAAAGTAAAACGCAACAAAAGTTGTTAAAAAGTCCATCCATTGTCCATGACTTTATCCTTTAACAGGGTCACAGAGGTGGTGGTGGTGCCTCTTGTTGAAGCGTTTTAAGTTTCAAAACAGTCTAATGATATAGAAGTGAATTTGCAGAGCTTTGCATTGTCTCTTAGATGGTAGATGTAGAAAAAAGGTGAAAGAAGTGGGTGTTGTCCATCGCAATGCTCTGGCTCCTGATGCCACAACAGGGCATTGTTTGCAAGTCGGTGAAGGGAAGTTCAAACATTTTTGCTGTGTTCTTAATCCTGTGGAGTGCTGCTTTGTCAGCTGCGGAACAATTTCTCTATC
>NW_021821673.1:0-3474 GCF_901000725.2 Takifugu rubripes
AACGATCTTCACCTGCTCAGCTGCACGTCTGAGGATTCGTCCCAGTCAGAGAACAGAGGAGGAGTTGGGGAAGGAGGAGATGCTGCCTGCACCCTGTTGCTTGGGCTACTGCTGTGGCTCCAACGATGATGCTGCTTCCCCTCTTCCCAGGGAAAGAGAGAGAGAGAGAGGGACGGGGAGGGAGGGAGGGAGGGAGGGAGAGGGGGGAGGGAGAGAGGGAGGGAGGGAGGCAGAGAGAGAGGGAGGGGGAGGGGAGGGAGGGAGGGAGGCAGAGAGGGAGGGGGAGGGAGGGGAGGGAGAGAGGGAGGGAGATGGAGGGAGGGAGAGAGAGATGGAGGGAGGGAGGGAGGGAGAGATGGAGGGGGGAGGCAGAGAGAGGGAGGGGGAGGGAGGGAGGGGGGAGGGAGAGAGGGAAGGAGAGGGAGGAGAAGGAGGGAGGGAGGTGGAGGTGAGGGAGAAGGAGGGGGAGGGAGGGAGAGAGGGGGAGGGAGGGAGAGAGGGAAGGAGAGGAGAGGGAGGGAAGGGAGGGGGGAAGGGAGATGGAGGGAGGGATGGAGGGAGACGGAGGGAGGAGGGGAGGGGAGGGAGGGAGAGGAGGATGGAGGGAAGGGAGGAGAAGGGGAGGCCGAGGGAGGGAGGGAGGAAGAGAGGGAGGGAGGAGGGGAGGGAGAGAGATGGAGGCGGGGGGGCAGCAGTACTGTGCTGAGGGACCAACTGATTCAGAAGGCAAACAGAACAACCAGAAGCTCCATTGACAGACAGCTGGAGAAAGGGGGCAAAAGACACGATTAGGAGCCAAAGGCCAATTTAGGGAAAAAGGGCCAGCGGAAGCAGGCACAGATCTTACATACGAAGGCAAAGAGACGGATTCAGCGCGAGTCACTCTTGATGGAACTCTGTCCCAGTTAGGGTTTTGGGTACTGACTCCTTCCCTCTCGGACCTGGATGGTCCACAGGTGATGAACTGATGCTCTGAAGCATCAGTGTCAAACTCTGGCCCCGTGGGCCAAATTTGGCCCGCAATGTAACTATATTTGGCCCGTGCAGCCATACCATTAGAGCTGGTCCACCGGTATTAATCGCTTAAAAAAAACGCATGTGCTAATACTACTCCAAATACCAGAATGCTCTGCTGGTGTTTGGGTGTGAAAATCCACACTCCACATCAGCTGTTGGTGGTCATGCACCAATTTGTGGCTTGCCAACCACCAAGAAAGAGAAAGTAGTCATAAGCGACCTTATATGCTAATACTAATTCTGGCACTACCCCTCTGAAAAATGATTAAAGGAAAGGCAGAAAATAGGACCTTTCTGAACAGGTAGGAGGCAGAATATCTGTTTAGATGTGTAAAAGAAGGACCTGTCTGTCCTGTATGTGGAGCCAATGTTCATCACAAGGAGAACAACAACAGATGACGCTATAAAAACACAACACCAAGACAAGCACACACACATGGAAATGACTCAAAGGCGCCAGAAAAAAGAGATTAAAATGCATCACATTTACACTACATTAACTTACAATGGCAAAATATTGCTGTTGGAATTTAAAAGAGAAACAATGAATGCCAGTGATGTGTTTTTTTATTTGAATTTCGATTTTGCATGTGTGCAATAATAAATTAGATATTGTGTTGTGTTAAGCTTTGCTTGGTCCATGTTCAGTTGTTGAGCAAAACTAGTTTGGGGTCCATATCAAAAGGGTTCCCTGTTGTAGCTGGAGGAAGATTTTTTTTCAATAAACATCAACGTTGGCCCGTGAATTTGTCCCAGTTTAGAATTTGACAGACAGAACGGCGGTGTGGCGGTGGAAAGCGAGGCCCAGTGACCATGCGTCCACCCCAAGGATGCTGTTGCTGCAGGCAACCGGTCGGCAGAGAGGCACAATGGCGCCGAGGCACAAGCTCCTCAGAGGATCCCACATATGAGGGAGCGTTTGGTGTGTGTGTGTGTGTGTGTGTGTGTGTGTGTGTGTGTGTGTGTGTGTGTGTGTGTGTGTGTGTGTGTGTGTGTGTGTGAGGAGGAAAAGACGCTTTGAAACACCTGAGACACAAAGTGAAAATCCAAGATATTCAGGAGCAGGAGCGGGAAGATGGAGTCTGACAGCGTCTAAGTCGTCTCAGCCCTGTAAACGGCGCTCGTATTCCACCATAAGGAGCGTCGGTCTGGTGGCAGCTGGTGGAAATGGCCGATCAGAAACTAGTTCCTGACAAACGAATCCCAAAAAATGAGAGAAAAAAGCCCCCGGAGAGGGAAGAACTTCGCCAAGTTTCCCCCACAAACTGTGACCATCCACTCACCGTGTAGTTTATAAAGGGGGGGGGGAGAACTTTATGACCAAAGCTCACCAACGTTTCATCATCACAACATTTGCTAAAAATAGCAGTTGTCACATGACCTCCTTGGCGACGGGAATAAGTACGTGGCCCGCTCTGAGTTTATCGTGCTTGTACGGAACACTCGGAAAACTTGCGTTATTGTTAGAAAGATTGACGATGTGGTGAAATACTATTTCATCATCAGTGGACGTAATAATGTCCCAGAATGGACTTTTGTCCTCGTGAGGACACGCTGCCACACTAATGACTACCTGTCCTTAATTAACAGCAGAGATATTACCATCAGTACTGACTTTCCTGGTTTATATTCCACTAAATCTTACATTAGCTAACACATTAATGAATTTTTCCCGCGGTGCCTGCAGGGGGACAACGTGTCCACCGGACGCCCCCGTGAACGACAGGTCTGAGGTGCAGGTGAACTGCTGAGGGTGAAGAAGCCGTCTGTGTTGGGGCTGCAACAACCCCCCAGGACCAAGAGGGGGAGCCCCCGGGCACGTACCCGTGCATGTTTTAGTGCACGTGCATGCATTAGGTTTGCTTGCTGTGTGGTGACGGGACAGGCTCCGTGCACGTGCTTCCTGTCTCCCAACCTTTATTTAAGCATCTAAGATCTGCCCACGCAGGCTTGTTGGTTGCCATGGGTTTTAAACTCTAAAACCTTGCAACAGCATTGTTCAGGATAATCTTGGGCTTGTGTCAGAGTGTGTGTGTGTGTCAGTGTGTGTCAGTGTGTGTGTGTGTGTGTGTGTGCGTGTGCATCAGGGCTTGTAACATCAACAGGAGCAAACATTGATCCATAACCGCTGCAACGCTCTGATGTAATGACCCAACAGCATTTAAAAGGACTGTGAAGACATGCAAACTTGGCTTTGTAATTGGTGCCTAATTAGCAGCACTGGGGAGCTGTTGTGTGTCAAGCTACTGTTCTCACAAGTTCCAAAGGAAGTGCAGGGATGGCAAAGCGAGTCAGTATCAAATGAAAAACAGTCCTTTTGTTCGAAATGTGGTTGAAAGAAATATAAAGTTCATCTAAGACTCCATAAACGGACCTTCATGAAGCAGATCAACGGCGTTACACACACAGCTCATCCTACCTTCATGTCTGTGCAGTGGCGTCAAAACTCCGAGCGTG
>NW_021821673.1:3574-6074 GCF_901000725.2 Takifugu rubripes
CGCAGTTTATTCATTCTGGTTCTCACCAACACCAAAAAAAAGCTTCTAGTTGTGTCAAATCCGTATTTCAGCAGGAGAACAAAGTCGTGAGTCAGTCGTGTTTTTTCATTTTCATATGAAATTCCATGAACTGCTAAAATGATCCTTCAGTGCAGGTTGTCGCTGCACTTAAGGCCCAAAAGTGAAGCTCTATGCAGTATTAATTATCTGTGCTGCCTCCCGTAGCAGAGTGAATGATTAATACAGTAACATGCAAGTGCCTTGAAAACTTGCAGTCATTATATGTCTGAATGCCAATTAGGAGTGATCCCAGTGGTGAGAGTGGGGAGGTTAGCATCTCTTAGCATCTCACCATTAGCATTTAAGCATGTTCATTACTGAAAGTGTTACAGCAGTGCTACGTTCCCCTCTGAGAGGGTCACCATTGCTATCACTCTTCTGTCACCTCTATCATTAAACAGTGCCGACCAAACACCAACCATTCCACACATGTTCATGCAAAGCTCAGCTTCCCGTGCACGGCGTAACATTTCTGTCTCTTTCTTTGCACCGTTGCTGTGGTGAAGGTCAGTGTTTGACCATCGGACAGGCTGGTGGGTGGCTACAGGCAACATCTGCTTCATTCTTTAGTTCTCATTCTGCTCTGGAGATTCTTCAAACCACCACGTTGTCTTCACACACCTTCTCTGTTCCACCTGTGTGAGACTCCTGAGCGGCAGTTCATGACTGCAGAGGCGCTCTGCGTCTTTAAAATGAACATAAATAACAAAGATAAATAACAAAGATATCTTTTTAATCCTAAAATAAAGGCCACATGGATGGATGGATGGATGGATGGATGGATGGATGGATGGATGGATGGATGGATGGATGGATGGATGGGTGGATGGTGAATGGATGGATGGGTGGTGAATGGATGGATGGGTGGATGGTGGGTGGATGGATGGGTGGTGAATGGATGGATGGGTGGGTGGATGGATGGGTGGATGGGTGGGTGGATGGTGGGTGGATGGGTGGGTGGATGGTGGGTGGATGGATGGGTGGTGAATGGATGGATGGGTGGGTGGATGGACGGATGCATGGATGGATGGATGGATGGATGATGGATGGGTGGATGATGGATGGATGGATGGATGGATGGGTGGGTGGATGGATGGATGGATGGATGGATGATGGATGGATGGATGGATGGATGGATGATGATGGGTGGATGGATGGATGGATGGATGGATGATGGATGGATGGATGGATGGATGGATGGATGGATGGATGATGATGGGTGGATGATGGATGGATGGATGGATGGATGGGTGGATGGATGGGTGGATGGATGGATGGATGGATGGGTGGATGGATGGATGGATGGATGGGTGGATGGGTGGATGGGTGGATGATGGATGGATGGATGGATGGTGATGGGTGGATGATGGATGGATGGATGGATGGATGATGGATGGATGGATGATGGATGGATGGATGGATGATGATGGGTGGATGGATGGATGGATGGGTGGATGGATGGATGGGTGGGTGGATGGATGGATGGATGGATGGATGGATGATGGATGGATGATGGATGGATCAGGGACCAGGGACCACGGACCAGGGATCAGGGACCAGGGATCAGGGATCAGGGACCAGGGACCAGGGATCAGGGATCAGGGATCAGGGATCAGGGATCAGGGATCAGGGACCAGGGATCAGGGATCAGGGACCAGGGACCAGGGATCAGGGATCAGCGATCAGGGATCAGGGATCAGGCCTGATCCCCCTCCTGTGTGCTATGGTGGTGGACCGGTTGACATTGAGGCTCAACAGGAAGCCCCCTGGGACTCTGGTGTTTGCAGGTGATTTGTTGCGAGAGCAGAGAAATGTCGGAGGCAGAATTCCGTATTCAGGCGACCAGGACCGGATTAAAGGAGCCTTA
The DNA here is from genome assembly GCF_901000725.2 of Takifugu rubripes. Classification (NCBI taxonomy): domain Eukaryota; kingdom Metazoa; phylum Chordata; class Actinopteri; order Tetraodontiformes; family Tetraodontidae; genus Takifugu; species Takifugu rubripes. The sequence continues at coordinate 5,502 of NW_021821673.1, forward strand.
TGGTGGTAGATACGGTGGCTGAAGTCAGGCGGGACAGTGGAGTCACAGGGATTACAGGACAGGACGGGACCATTCAAAGTTCTTGGGGTCAGCAGCCCAGAGCCATGGAGGTTGTGGAAAAGAGGTGAAGAAGTGTGTGAAGCAGGTTGGACTGAGTCAGGTCAGGTGTTCAATAGAAACGTGTCTGATAGGTTCCGGTCTTCTCCAGGACCCGGAAGCAGCCAGAGGCGCAGTGGGAACATGTCCAAAGAGCAAGTCTTGGTTGAAAGGTCCTCCTGGACCACAGGGAAGCACTCGTCCAGCCTTCCGGGGTGCACAGAGACACGGGAGTCAGGTCCTGCGCGTTCTCCAGTCCAGCAGGGCGGCGTGGAGACCGCGACCGAGCAGGAAGCAGGAAGCAGGGAGCAGGAAGCAGGAAGCAGGAAGCAGGAAGCAGGAAGCAGGAAGCAGGAAGCAGGGAGGAGCGCTTCAAACGAGTTGGAAACGACCAGTAACGAGGAAACAGGAGTCCGTTTTACCAGATACGATGACCCTCCGACGCTGGTAGACAGGCGCTCCGCCCTTAAACAGGGG
>NW_021821673.1:13574-36074 GCF_901000725.2 Takifugu rubripes
ATTCCCCGTGGATCTGAGCCTTCATCCTGCCGTGTTACAGGCGTCTGCTAGGAGGAAGCTAGGAGGCAAACCTGTCTGGTTTCCTCCTACTGGGATTGGACTGTGGCGCCTCATTCCCAATAATCTGAGCACCTCCGGACTGTGAAAGTCAGCAGATCCCGACTTGAGATTGGAATAATTGAAATCTCACAGCATGTGGACCCAGGCCTCGTTCAGAAATCATTGTACACAACATGTTGCACTGAAAGGATGATGAAAAGTTTGATGGTGCTTAATACTGGACGAAAGGTTCCAATAACTTATTCTACAGCATGTAGCCTATTTTCGTAGATCTAGTTTTTTCTTTGAGGCTGCAGCTTCCTGAGGAGACCAATGTTTCATCCTTCATTTAGGGGGTTTTGTTTGTTTTTAACCTGATCCAACCAAGTTTCATGTATCACAGGAAGGTCTCCTCCGCTCTGTGCTCCTCAGCCATTATCACATCTTGGAAATATATGATAGACTGGGAGAGACTGTGGTCCATGATGGCAGGAGATCAGGTGCACGCTCAATCAACAGTCAAGCACCAATCACGCGTACGTGCACTGGAGCTGTCAGCAACGTCCCAGCTGTATTCAGCCGGGCTCTTGTTTGTGGTCTATTTTTAGAAAAAGAAGATGGACAGAAATGTTTGAAAGAACAAGGTCTGAACGAGGTGTCCCCATTGGTCCAGCTTCATTATTGGACCTCACCACGTTCCTGTTGGCCAGTGGGGACAGAAGCTGACCTTAATTACGTAAAAACCTTAAATGATGTCCCACATTTGTGTGATGAACTCCATGAAGAGGATCCTTTCGTGCTCCATTTGACTTTTATGTAATTCTGGCTCACTTGGATGTTCTGGTGAGAGGAGGCAGCTGCTGGTTCCAGTTGTGAGTAATGACGATTTGCTCTGGAGCAGCCGGAGGGACGCGAAGCTGCTGGGCTCTGAGCTCCTCTGAGCTCCAAGTGGTTGGTTATGAGGAAGGGGAAGGGGAAGGGAAAGGGGAAGAGGAAGGGGTCGGAGTGGACTGTACAGGACGCTCGGTGGGTTAGGTTAAGATTAGTGGTTAGGGTTGGGGTTAGGTTAGGGTTAGTGGTTAGGATTAAGGTTAGGATTAGAGTTAGTGGTTTTAAAGTTAGGTTGGGATTAGTGGTTAGGGTTAAGGTTAGGATTAGGGTTAAGGTTAGGGTTAGGATTAGTGGTAAGTGGTTAGGGTTAGTGGTAGGGTTAAGTTGAGTTATATTAGGTTAGGCTAGATGTTAGGTTTAGGGTTAGGATTAGTGGTTAGTGGTTAGGGTTAGTCGTTAGGTTTAACCAACATGAGTCACCGCCCTCAGGAGGCCATGGGCTGCAATACACACAACAAACAGCATGTCGACAAAAATACCCTAACCCTACCCTCACCCTACCATCACCCTACCCTAACCCTACCATCACCCTACCATCACCCTACCCTAACCCTACCATCACCCTACCCTAACCCAACCATCACCCTACCATCCCCTACCCTAACCCCTACCATCACCCTACCATCCACCCTACCATCACCCTACCATCACCCTACCCTAACCCTACCATCCCCCTACCATCACCCTACCCTCACCCTACCCTAACCCTACCATCACCCTCCCATCACCTACCATCACCCTACCATCACCCTACCCTAACCCTACCATCACCCTACCCTAACCCTACCCTCACCCTACCCTCACCTACCATCACCCTACCCTAACCCTACCCTCACCCTACCCTAACCCTACCCTAACCCTACCATCCCCCTACCCATCACCCTCTCCTCACCCTACCATCACCCTACCCTAACCCTATCCTCACCCTACCATCACCCTACCATCACCCTATCCTCACCCTACCATCACCCTACCATCACCCTATCCTCACCCTACCATCACCCTACCATCACCCTATCCTCACCCTACCATCACCCTACCATCACCCTACCCTCACCCTACCATCACCCTACCCTAACCCTACCATCACCCTACCCTAACCCTACCATCACCCTACCCTCACCCTACCATCACCCTACCCTCACCCTACCATCACCCTACCCTAACCCTACCCTCACCCTACCATCACCCTACCCTAACCCTACCCTCACCCTACCATCACCCTACCCTAACCCTACCCTAACCCTACCCTAACCCCTACCCTAACCCCTACCCTAACCCTACCCTCACCCCTACCCTAACCCTACCCTAACCCTACCCTAACCCTACCCTAACCCTACCATCACCCTACCCTAACCCTACCCTAACCCTACCCTAACCCTACCCTAACCCTACCATCACCCTACCCTAACCCTACCCTAACCCTACCCTAACCCTACCATCACCCTACCCTAACCCTACCCTAACCCTACCATCACCCTATCCTCACCCTACCATCACCCTACCCTACCCCTACCATCCACCATCTTTCATTACCATCCACTATCAACACTTTCAATCTTTTGTCCTGATGATTAATGAGCCGAAAACTTTCTGTCACCCTGCAAATGTTCGTTAAACGCAATCAACAATCTTGATGTAACTGGCAACCAACTTCTAAGTCACACTTTATCACTAGTTAGTAGAGATAGTTATTCTGATGATCGTTATTCCGATGGTTACTCATGAGATCTGTTCAGCATCAACTGAGTTGTTCTTTCATTTTGAGGGGGGTAACAAAGGTCTTGTCTGTATCCGACCGTGGCAACTTTATCTTCTGTAATTGCTTTTACAATTAATGTGCAGGTGCTTGTAACTCATCTGCCAAACTCTGATCTGATCTTGAACTAGTCCTCTTTTCTTCCACTTCCTGTCCTCCTCTCTCCCCAGGTCATTCTAGGGCTGCTTCTCCCACCGTCCATCCTCAGCCTGGAGTTCAAGAATAAGGACGAGATGTCCTACATGCCCCAAGACCAGGAGGACTATCTGCAGGAGAAGGAAGAGGAGGAGCCCGAGAAACCAGCCAAGGAGAAGGAGGACGAAGACATGGAGTTCACAGTAAGATCTTACTGTGAGACGCAGTACAACTCCGTGGTGAGAGAACCCACCTCAGCCCCCCATCTCAGCATATATGTGCTTACTCCAACAGTGCACACACACGAGATCAACATTCTGTGTCCTTTGCTCTTATCTTGTATGGACCAGTTTGTTTGCAGTCCACACATATATTCATCCACATATATTTATTTATATATATTTATCTATTCTGGCCAGTTGGATCATTCCAGCTAAATTGGCCATTCCTGTTTCTCATTGTCTCAGCATAGAAATGTTGTTGGAGTTTGTAGCGTCTCAGTCTGTCGCTGCTTGTTGGGTTCCCTCCTGTACGTCTCTTCTTTTCTATCTCCCTTCTGCCTTTGCTTTTGCTCCCTTTCTTTCCTTCCTTGGTTTTACTGTTCCTCCCTGTTTCTCTCTCCAAGTTCAGTTCACAGTTGAGGTACAGTCTGGATGCTAGCTGACTGATGCCCTCCTTCCTCTCTCTTTCTCTTCCATCCCAGTGGTGGCTTGCCACAGCATACCACCCAGCATGTCAGCTACTGAGCATGGGGGGCTTTTGCATTATAGAACAGAGTCTGAGCACCTTCTCCCAGCTCACCATGGAAGAGTTGGTCCATCTCCATAACTGTGGATTGTATAGCATAAACTTGACGATTCTCTTCACTCAGTTCTGAAGGTGACACCAAGAGTCAGTTTGTGTGCTGATGTTCCTGCCACACAACCTGAATCTGTGGTCGTCCCACCAAACACATGGAGCCCCGCTCCACATTCCTCCCATCTGCATCCAGTACAGGCAGCAGGCCAGTGCAAAGAAAGATGAAACGGGCCATTTACACATGCAGCGGGCGTTAAAGACCCCTGCGGCCAAGGAATGCACGTGAAATCAGCCCCGGTTCGGCTTCTGCCTGTACTAATGCGCCCTCACCTCATGAGCCGCCGTATGGACATGCACACACTGCTGCACCACCGAGGGAGATTGTATTGTCCTATCTGCAGGTAGCTACTGAGCATGCTCAGAACTTTCAGCATGAAGTAGTGCTGGAAGGGAAACTCTAGTTCTAGATCCACACATAAAAAAGGATTTATATCAACATGAATGTTCATATCGGGGGGGCTCTGGCTCAACCCCTGCCTCGACACGGAGTATGGGGACTGGAATGTGAACATCAAAATGTGAAGGAGTTGTAAATCCTAAACAGTTTGTTCATTTTTTCCAATCAAAATCTGGCAGAAGCACGTTGCATTATTTTCCTTGCCGTGCACACGTTGCCCAGTGTGGAATTATAAAGTCTCTATAGTCTCGTATCTGGAGGTGATGCTAAAGGCGTTACTATACCTATATATACCCATATACCTATATAAACCCATATACCTATATAAACCCATATACCTATAAAAACCCATATACCTATATAAACCCATATACCTATATAAACCCATATACCTATAAAAACCCATATACTTATATACCCATATACCTATATAAACCCATATACCTATATAAACCCATATACCTATAAAAACCCATATACTTATATACCCATATACCTATATAAACCCATATACCTATATAAACCCATATACCTATAAAAACCCATATACTTATATACCCATATACCTATATAAACCCATATACCTATATAGCCATATACCTATATATCTATATATACTGCAGTAGTTTGCATACAATACAATGTGGTGCACGTGCTCCCTCAGAGGTCCGTCCTCGTCGTTAAGAGGCCCAGACGTGGGCAGCAGGCTCGGAACCTCTCATGGATTAGAACAAGTCTCAGATCAGAAGAAACTACCTGTGGTGTTGTTTTCTTCTCTGTGTTCCGTCTCTTCTCTCTTGTCCTGCTTGAGTGTTGTCTGAGAGGCGATCCATGAGTGTTCCTGTGTGCACCTGCACCCAGCACATCACCCCAAACACACATTCACAGTATGGAATGATGCCGTTGCCTGTGCTTGCTGCAACATTAAACTTGTGCAATAGCATCGTGTAATCTCTCTCCCTGCTGCCTTCTCTCCACCCCTCTCATCTCTTTCCTGCTGCCTTTTCTTTGTCTCATCCTTCTTTCATCATTTCTCTTCTTCCTACTCTGTCCATTGCAAACCTTCCTGGCTTTACCCCCCCCCCCCCCCCCCCCCCCCCCAATTTCCAGGCAATGTTGGGTTAAGTAACAGCAGAGGCATCGAGGAAGAAGGACGTCGAAGAAGTTCAGAACCGCCACCGTCTCATCCCAATGGGCCGCAAGATTTATGAGTTCTACAATGCCCCCATTGTCAAGTTCTGGTTCCACACGGTGGGTGTGAGCTCCAGCAGCACCACCAGCGTCGATGGGGGGGGGGGGGGGTATGGGGGGGGGGGTGGCAGAGGCTTCACTGTGCTTAAATAGATGTTTAATATATAGTTGTTATGAAGATAATCAAGAATCAATCATTACAAATCATTCATTTTCCACCCCAATAAATAATTAGGAATAAAAGTCTCTCAACAAAAAATTTTCAACTCAAACCTAATATTGTTTGGATTATTTTGCATTTTAGATTAAAAAAAACACTTTTTAATGACAAACTCTTCACAAACATTTTAGTATTTTCAATCCAGATAACAAAACTGTTATAATTGAAGCATTGATTGATTTTTCAGCAGTTCTTACATTGACAACAAAAAATATTTGGGAAATGAAGACCTTTAGTAAAAAAAGAACGTTTTAATATGAGTACGATGATTTATTTTAATCAAGTTCTTGGTTTTCGTGTTTTGTTTCATCTGCTATTACTTGTATATTGCTGTTATTTCATTATTGTGTGCAGCTCTGCGTTTGTATTCTGATGTGTGTGTGTGTGTGTTGTGTGTGGGTGTGTGTTTGCAGTGTTATTTTCACTGTCCCTCAAATGGTCTCATAGGACATTAGATACTAAATGAAATGGATGTTTTTGACATAAATAAGATGGATGCTGCAGCGCCACCTACTGAGCAACAGTAACTGGTTAATTATTAATTTTATTACTATTTTTTATTAATACCATGATTGGGCCCTAACTGGGCCTCTCAGGTACCAGTAATTCAACCACCCTCGTGCAGAAAATGTGGACAAACCTGAAGGCTTGAAATACCTTTTGGAAAAATGTGTTTTTTCAGTCTTGGGTGCTGGAGTCGCTGCCAGGCATCAGTTACAGGCAGTTTTAGGCCAAATGTGGAGGTGCAGCACTCAAATATGTAGGAATTAAAATTCAGTTCCGAGTTTCCAGAAGGCAGACGATCAGGAGGTTAAGGGTCAACAATTAGACTGATGAAAACAATTTGAACTCGTCACAATGTATCATTTCTGACTTAACTTGTCTCTGCTGTTGCTTTGATGTAGATGGCGTACGGGTTGGCTATCTGATGTTGTTCAACTACATTGTCATGGTCAAGATGGATCTGGGCCCTCTCCTCAGGAGTGGATTGTCATCTCTTACATCTTCACTAATGGAATTGAGAAGATGAGAGAGGTATCCTTCAGCTGATGTTGCTCCTTCCTGCAGCGTTAAAGGTTAATTTGGGGGATTTTGTGATAAGGCACAAAGGACAAACGATGTAAGCAAACGTCTTTTGGGTATTTGGAAGAGCTGTTTAAAAACGAAAACTCGAGGTGTTGTAGCAGTGCAAAGGATGACAAGTGTGACTGAAGCAAAGAAACACGCACGGACAACTCTATACATGAATCCCAACGTCACATGCGCGCGTCACTTCTGGCGCCTCAGTGCTGCAGGTTGCTGATCTTTGCACTGCCCTCTAGCGGTGGCTGGGCTGCACTGCACCACGTGAGACTCCAGTTTCCCGCCATGTTTACACTGAGCTGCCTTGATCTCCCTCCAGATCCTGATGTCTGAGCCGGGGAAGTTGTTTACAGAAGGTGAAGGTGTGGTTGCAGGAGTACTGGAATATCACAGACCTAATGGCAATCCTCATATTCTCCGTCGGCATGGTTCTGCGTCTCCAGGAGCCCCCGTCATGAGCTATGGCCGGGTGATCTACTGCGTCAACATCATCTATTGGTACATTCGTCTGCTGGAGATCTTTGGTGTGAACAAGTACCTGGGTCCCTATGTGATGATGATTGGCAAAATGGTGAGACGAAGGGGTGCTCGACATGAGGCTTAATGTCTGACTTTCTTCTGCTTCTCATCTCAAGAGTTCTTCTGATTAATGAGCAGGCAGAGATTTGGTGTTCGAAAGTCTTCACACACGGAAAATGTGGCTGTAATTTAAATGGTTTTTCAGGTCATTTCGCAGCCAAAAATCATGACTAAAAAGGCAACTGCAAACTGCAGCCTGGTCCACACATGTTTTAGAGGAATAAGCAGGAAACAAAATGTCACAATTGATGCATTTAGATGTGTCGCGTCCTCTAAATGAAGATCTTTCTCCTGCAATGGAAAGTAAAGCAAGGCGTATCTAAAATGCCTTTGACTGTGAGGCTGCTATCAATGCCACTTTATTCTTCTGCCCTCCTCCTGGGGAACGTCAGTCACCTCTCTGTGTTTTGTCTCCTCGAACCACCCCCCCCCCCCCTCACCTACAACGCCCCTCTTCTACCCCGTCCCGTCAGATGATCGACATGATGTATTTTGTGATCATCATGTTGGTGGTGCTGATGAGTTTTGGGGTGGCACGTCAGGCCATCCTCAACCCTAACGAAGACCCCTCCTGGATGCTAGCGAGGAACATCTTCTTTATGCCCTACTGGATGATCTACGGGGAGGTGTTTGCTGACCAGATTGACCGTAAGTTCAGTGCCAAAGTACCAAGCTTTCTGAGTAGGATTTACATCTTCAGGCTCCCTCCCAGACAAAGTCTCTCCATCTAATCTATCTTTTGGTTATTTTAAGACGTAATTTTCCTGTCAGCGTGTCTGGATGTTTCGTGTGTGCATTTGTTTACAGTACATTTAGAGAAGTCTTTGGGAACATGTGCGACTGAGCGAGCGCCGTTCTGTTGTCTCTGTGTATGATGAGTGGCCCAAAGAGAAGAGATCTGAAATAATGTTTTCGTTCTTTGTTCAGATATGCATAGTAGGAAGGTACAGCAAAGGGTGAATGAAAAACTCTGGCTGGTCGAAAATTACTTTCGAGCTCACGGAGGCTGGCGTAGTCATGGTCCTTCCCACTTTTCCCAGTGCAGTCAAAATCCCAGTAAATCAATCAATAACGCCCTCAGTTTAATCACAGCCCCCCCTCCCCCCGCACCTCTGCATCCACCCTGTCGCATTACCACCCTGCAACGCCCGCAGTGGCCACTAGAGGCCGCTGCAGACACCCTGTGCATGCTACTTCATACACCTCGAAGGTCAAAGTTGCCTTCTGTGTTTGTATCGTCACCTTCTGTTCTCTCAACCCCCATTTTATTAAATATCAGACTGATATTGAACTAGGCTGATTAACTATTGGTCTCAGTGTATCCTGGGAACTTTATTCTTGCTGAATTTGCCACGTGACATTTCAGAAGCACTCTTCAAATCTGTGGGAACTTCATGGGTTTTTGTTCTTGGCTAGATGGGACATCAAGAGTGAGTGTCCGTTTTTGTGAATATTCTTGATGTTTCCTCTACCAGTTTTTCTGGGTTTCAGCCATTTGAAGAGAAGAGCCTGTCATGTTCATGCCACGTGACCCATACCATCCCCTCAGTGTTGGCTCAGCTTCTCACCACAGCAAATGTCACAAATTTATGGGGAATATCTGCAGATTTAGACCTGAATGTATCAGTCAGCCACCTCTCATCATCTTCAATCTGTTTTTTCACGTGGTTCAGTTGTCAGAGTTTTTAATCCAAATTGTGGAGTGAAAGATTGTTTTATTCAATCAAAAGGAAAAATTACTTCAGTTCTCTGTCTTTGGGCTCAATGGTGTGAAACTATAAAACATCAAGAAATGCCGAGCATGAGGCAAACAAACCAAGAACAAATGCTGATGTTCCCTGGAAAATCCACAGCAACTGAACCATCCCAGATGGAAAAAACACACTTTGAATGGCAACATTCCAGCAGAGGAGCGATGCTCTGCACACACGTGGCCATATATTTCAAACATCAGCTGCGTGTTTAAATATATTGCTGGCACAAACCGAAATGCATTTTCATGCATATTTTGCTTTTTCAGGTGCACATTTGTGAACATGCCCCCCCCCACCATCTTAAAGAAGCATATTTAAGAAAATACTTCCAATTTATGTTTGTTTGCAAGACCTGTACTTGTGCCTTTTCTTTGGTATTCACAGATGTAATTGTCCCCTTTTTTTGTCCCTGTTTGTCTCCCTTTGTCCCCGTTTGTCCCCTTTTGTCCCTGTTCGTCCCCATTTGTCCCAGTTTGTCCCCATTTGTTCCTTTTTGTACCTGTTGTTCCCCGTTTGTCCCCTTTTCTCCCACTTTGTCCCCGTTGTCCCAGTTTGTCCCGTTTGTCCCCTTTTGTCCCCGTTTGACTGGGCTTTTGTTGGTGTTTGGATGTCACCTGTGTTTTTTTACTTGCGTTGTCCTTCTTTTTGTGTCTCTATTTAAACTTTCTTGTGTCTCATCTACTAATGAGACATATTCCTGGACAGATTCTTGACGGGGTTAACGTGAATCTGTGTGTCTTTGTTTTTGCCGGCGTGCAGCCCCCTGTGGGCAGAACATCACCACAGAGGAAGGGGTGGTGGTGTCCCTGCCTCCCTGTAAGACCGGAGCCTGGATCGTCCCGGCCATCATGGCCTGTTACCTGCTGGTGGCCAACATACTGCTGGTCAACCTGCTCATCGCCGTCTTCAAGTAGGTGAAGGAGACCAACGGGAGCTAAAGTGTCCCCGTTAATGAGACGAGAACTAACAATCCATTCATTCGTTTACACCACACACACACACACACACACACACACACACACACACACACACACACTTCTGGCTTGGTTCAGTGAATGGAACGTCTCTTTCTTGTGACTCTCATCGTAGTAACACGTTCTTCGAGGTGAAGTCCATCTCCAACAGGTTTGGAAGTTCCAGCGCTATCAGCTGATCATGACCTTCCACGAGCGGCCGGTCCTTCCCTCCTCCCCTCATCATCTTCAGTCATATCACCATGGTTCTCAAGCATCTGTGTTGCCGCTGGCGCAAGCACGACGACGACGAGCGGGACTACGGCCTGAGTGAGTGCTTGGTTCTGATTCACTGGGTTCACTGGGTTCACGTCTCCATTTCTTCACCTTTATTGTGGAGGTTTGGGAAGCAGCCAGATGTTGACCCCCCTTTCACACCCTTGATTGCTCTTATCTGCAGAGCTTTTCATCACAGAGGACGAACTGAAGAAGGTCCACGACTTTGAGGAGCAATGCATCGAGGAGTACTTCAGAGAGAAAGACGACCGATTCCACTCGTCTAACGATGAGAGGATCAGAGTCACTTCTGAAAGGTTGGACAGAGCAACATCTGCATCCGTTTCACACTTTTTGACAAGCAGGACTGCTCCGATCATGGGAGTAGTGCTAGTGTTGGCCGGTACCACAGGAGTTGGGACCGCTCGTTCACCACAGGCTCGTTTATTCTGGCGTTTTAACGTCTTCCTTCCTCCTCCTAGGGTGGAGAACATGGCGATGCGCCTAGAGGAAGTCAACGAAAGGGAGCACTTCATGAAGGCCTCGCTGCAGACCGTTGACATCCGTTTTGGCCCAGATGGAGGAGCTCATCGGACGCATCGCTGTAGCACTGGAGCGCGTAACGGGTGTTGAGCGCGGGGAGGTCAGCAAAGTTCGCTCCCGGACGTCTTCCGACTGCACAGACTCGGCGTAACGTCCTCCGCCACAGCGAGTGCCCCGAGTCAGCGTATATCCTCCGCCAGTGCAGCTTTAACAGCACGGAGGGGAACGCCTACCGCCTGCAGGAGGCGCTGGAAGGCACGGCTGAGGGCTCCATGTCCCCCCCTTCTCCTACTGGCATGGCTGCACGGACACGAAGCCACTCGTTCTATGTGGGAGGTGGTCGTGGCGGGGAGCGTGCGAGCGGTGCTGAAAGAGGCCGAGAGCTTCTTTAAGGAGCGTTCGCTCAGTCTCCACCGAGCCAACAGCTCACAGTCAGTCTCCTCAGGTGCCGCCCCAAGGGAGTCTAAGCCCCTCCCCCTGGCGACGCTGTCGGTCTCCCAACAGCACCGTCCGTCATCGTGTATTGATATATATGTCTCAACTTCTGAGGAGGTGGGGCCTTCAGAGGTTTTTCTAGATCCGCTCCGTGTGGCCCCACAACTGCAGAGAGACGCCTCACTGCAGTCAGACCCCACAGAGATGGTGCTGCCCGGGAGGCCGGGACTCGGCGGCGTTGGCACTACAGGTATGGGCGACAGGCACTCGGAGGGTGGGGCAGGGAGTAGTGGGACAGCTGGAGCCATGTTCGAGACAGTGCAGCTGCTGATTTGTCTCTGTGTTCAGCTCACCTTTTACCAGACTCCAATTTACCTCCTTGGGACATGGAACCATCGCCACCCGCCCTCAGCAGGAATGCTGGAGCGCTCAAAAGCACGCCGCTACCTCTCCGCAGCTGGCACGTTGTTCCTGGATGAACCCCCGTTGGTCAAATCCCACAGTCTCATGTTCACCCCCGAGGGGCTGTTACAGTGGTCTCGGAGTTGGCGTCCAAGTAAAAGCTGCCGAGTACACCAGCATCACTGACTGCATCGACACGCGCTGTGGTGTCCGCTCCGTACACGCCTGTGGAACGCTCCAGTTCCCCCAGTGGATCCACTTCCTTCCCCTTCGATAAACCAGCGGACATTAGCTCCTCTCACCCGGAGAGAGAGGCTGAAGCTCAGCCACACAGAGTCTGATCCAGAGGACCCCCGAAGACCTCATTCCAGCCTCCGACCACCCCCTCGCTTCGGGGGCATCCAGCGGACCCCCCTCTCTGCTCCCCACTCTCCAGGCTGGAAAGAGCAAACAGTTTGCTCCTCCGATGACTCCCATCCTTCCCTCACACTGGCCCCTCCGCAGAGGAAGAGCCTGTCAGTGAGTGAGAGGATGGAGAGGGGTCTGGGTGCAGACCGGGGGGCCTGGGCCTGGGCCTGGGGGGCGGGCTCTGGCAGGAACCAGAAACCCCTTCCTCAGGAGCAAGTCTGGTGCACGACCTGAAACAGCCAAAACTGACAGCCTCTCCATGAGAAAAGCTCGCCGCTCCCTCTGCCTTCCGCAGCTTCGATAGGCAGAATTACACATGACAAGAACTCCGACAGTGAAGTCCAGGCAAGAACTGAGGAGTTCGGGTCAGGTCACAGCAGGGGAAGGTTGCCGACACTACTAATCTGGAATAGAAACACATTTCAACGAGCACTTGCATTTTAGAATAGAGAAAATGGGAGAGAATTTAGGGGTAGTTGAGGGCAACTTGAATGGGGGTTTGGGCCAGGCTGATGGCAGATTAGGGGCTCCCACTGTACCCGGGTCCAAAACCAGCGATCTGACTAGAGTAGTTTTGACTTCCTCTCGTAGCTACAGGAATGGAAGGTGTACCGTATCTGTACTCTGTCTTCCACCCGCCACCTTTACATCAAGTGAACATCACTGTGTTATGGTCACCTCCTCTAGAGAAACTCACTGTTGCTCCTGTGTCCTGTGGTAGAGAAACTGAGTCAAAGAGAGCAGGGAAAGAACAGCACAGCCACCTCATGGTCCTTCTCAATGTTCTGTGCTGAAAGAAGGACATCTGGCACCACATCAGTTCCTCTCCTGAACCCTCAACCCAGCACTTTTATACCGGTCTTCTTCAGGAGGGGGGGGGGGGGTGTTGGAAACCTGGCGGGACTCTTTCCCCAACAGTTATTGCAGTAGGGTGGCAACAACTTACCTCTGAACACACTCTTCCACTGCTCAGTATTCCTCCTCTTCCTCGATGAAGGTGTAACGAAGAGTGTTGGAGGAAGAACGTCTGATCTTTAAATGCACATGAAAGTCGAACGCAACAGCTGATTTACATGATAGAATAAGAGAAAACGTGAGGATGAGGACAACACAACACACCACACACACACACACACACACACACACATGGTCAGTAATTTTACTCCAGAGAATCACCTGTAGTTAAAGATCGAGCTTTAACAAGTGCAATTGTGAACACCTGAGGTCAGAGGGCAACCAGGGTGGTTCTTCAGAACCCATCGTGGGGGCGAACCCATCGTGGGGGCGAACCCGCCGTGGGGTCGAACCCATCGTGGGGGCGAATCCGCCGTGGGGGCGAACCCGCCGTGGGGTCGAACCCATCGTGGGGCGAACCCGCCGTGGGGGCGAACCCATCGTGGGGGCGAACCCGCCGTGGGGGCCAACCCGCCGTGGGGGCGAACCCGCCGTGGGGGCCAACCCATCGTGGGGGCGAACCCACCGTGGGGTCGAACCCATCGTGGGGGCGACCCATCGTGGGGGGTGAATCCACCGTGGGGGTGAACCCACCGTGGGGTCGAACCCACCGTGGGGGCGAACCCATCGTGGGGGCGGACCCATCCTGAGCCTTCTTAGCGACACCAAATATCTCCACATGCCGTCATCGCTCTCTCGTAGCACAACTCTCCTCTTTCAGGTTCCAGCAGTTTGTTGTAAACGTTTTTATACCCACCTGCTCCCACAGGATCCGTCCTTCTTCCTAACTGTCGGTCATCTGCTCCGAGAGGTTTTAATTGCATCTGACACCAGCCGTTGAAAGGTCGACACTTGAGCTGAGCCCACCTGGAGTCCAGTGCAGGTGTGCTGAAGGGAGAACGATGACGTTTATCTATTAAGCTTGAAATAAGCTGGCAATTATTTGCATTGTAGCTGGCAGTTGTGCATTTTACGTGACATTCAGAGGACATTTTGGGTTCTAACTGTTAAAAGTTCACAAGCCAGATCAGTGTTTTCATTTCTTGGAACAGAACGATGCTCCTGTCTGAAATTCACACCAATCACTTTTTGTCTGTTTAAATCTTTTCTTTCTAATTCAGTTTAATCACGTCATGCTTGTTTTGGGACTGATTCTATTTAATGGCATTTCTTGCTCTTTCCTGATAGTTGCAGTAAATGCCTGTTTGAATTACAAAATCAATATTTATATCTTCTTAGTAATATTTTTGTCAAATATTAAGTATTTTCTAATTAAGCTTTTAAATTTAATAAAAGATGACCATCAACATGCACTAAATGCTGATGAATTCTATTATTTATTCAACATAGAAATGTCTGATATGATGTAAATTTCAACCATATTTAAAGTATTTAAAGTAATTTTTATTGTATGTTTTCTCAAAATGATTACGAGACTTTTTAATGTAAAGTGACACGGCACCACACTGTTGCCAGGATACCAAACTTAGGGTGCCTTTGGGCATGAGTGGAATTATGGGGGTTCATCAATTTAAAAATCTGGGAAAATTTTATTTTTCTTTCAATTAATCTAATGTGTAAGTGTTTGCCTCTTCATTTAAATCCACCAGAGGAGGGAAGTTAATTTAATGATTGAATATTCACTTCTGATCGTCAGCATGCAGCTTCGTTACCAGGCAACACTGAGAAATGAACACAATAAATGGGAACGCAGGGACTGTAGAGCTTTTAAAGGTCTATCTAAACACAAGTCTAAGACCATAAATGTAACAGAGCCAAAGCATGTGAGAAATGTGAGTGATATTATCAATAATGAGCAGAACTCTCGCACCTGCAGCAGAAACGTGTCCTTTATCGTGTTTATCATGTCAAATGTGATGGTAAAGGCACCTTTGCTGCGTGAAAATTACAACAATTCTCTTTGCTTTTCAGACATCTCGGTCTCTTTTCCTCCAAATTCAATCTGTTAATGAATTTGTTGTTAATGGTGATCATGACAAACTGCAGGTGACGTGTTAGTTGTTGTTGGAAGAGGCCGATAACTCCGATGCTGATATAATCTACTGGCTGTTTCCAGGGTTACGTCCTGACGTTGCTCTGGAGCTCTCTGCTAAACCCGTCTGTAACAGGCACAGATCAGCTCCCATCAATAAAAACTAGTCAGTTACACTGGTTACTAGTTTGTTAGTGATTATTGATCACATCATGCACTGCTCAGTGACATCAGGGGTTCTGGCTATGCTAATGTAGTTAGCATCACATGGTTTTCCAATTGTTTGTACAGTTTGACCCAAAATGGACCAGATTTCATCATGACTCTTACTAATATCAATGATCTTATCAACATAATAGTGAGGATTGTCCAGTGCAGAACCTTTGGTCCCAACAATGATCACTGAGCAATTTTAGCCTGATCCAGAGTGTTTGGTAAATATGGGGAAATGATATTGGCACATTTGTTATTTTGGGAATGCAATAGAATGGGACTGAATCTCCAACCCAAATGAAACTAGTCTCATTGTCCTGTACAGACCTGTTGCTCAGAGGTGCCGTGACAGGTCCGATTCACAAAGCAGAACCTTCCAAAAACAACCCGATATTTGAGTTTTAGCCGTGTTCCAGTTTGGTGGAGTCATGATGTCGATCTGCTGATCTGCTGATCTGATCTGATGGTCTGTCACCCAGTGTTTTTTAAAATAACTACAGATGTTGCATCTTAGCAAGGGATTGGACCCCCTTCCTCTCCAGGGTCACACTTTATTTAATGTCCTTCAAATGCATGCAGTTCTTCCACTCCGAGTGTGTAGAAGACGACTGAGAAAGGTAGCGAGAGACTGTAACATGAATCAATGTAGTGAGATTTTGGATGCAAATAAAAAGCTGTATTCTTCAATGTGAATAGGATCATGTCTGGCATGCCTTCCTAAATAAAACCCTACATAGATTGGTACAACCTGCCTCGCCTCGTCTTCTCTCTCATCCACCACTAGTACTTATATACCAGTACTTTTATACCCATCCAAAGAACCTCGTTGTGTAAACCAAGCGACAAACAGGCCTTCACCAGTGGCTCTACGGTTAAAAACCCTCTTAAGCTCCCAAGGCTGCCTTCCCCCAGATGCCTCCCTGGACTTCTCCTGACCTACAGGGTCCTCAGAGGCCTCCATCTTACCTGGAGGAGCTAATGACACCTTATCGTCCCAACAAACCGCTCCGCTCTCAGAATGCTGGTCTACTTGTGGTCCCCAGAGTCTCTAGGGGTAGAATGGGGGCCGGGTATTTAGCTACCAGGATTGATTGATTGATTGATTGATTGATTGATTGATTGATTGATTGATTGATTGAGAACACCAGGTGTGGCTGAGGAAGTGGCTATTTTAGATTATTTCTTATATTTTCCATCACATTCCCAAACCACAACCTTAAACTGTTGTCATCATTTTATCATCATTGCTACCACAACCCTCTTTAAAAGCTTCATATGGAACAACATTCAACCATCATATAGTTTTAATTAATCCTCATTTAAGAAAAACATACTAGAAACCAAGTGAATGAATCAGAATTGTGTGTAAAACTACAATAATGACACAAATTACAGCTCGACTAAAATGTCCATTCAGCCTGTTTTGGTTTGAGTGACCGGAAGCGGCCGCTTTCGTGTCCGGTATCGATCGAGTCATCGACCTCTGCTGCTCAACATGGAACAGTGCACCGTGTTACGTGGGCAGGTCACGTGACACAGGGCGGACTAACTCAGTGGTCGTGATCTATGCCGCACGTGGGGTAGAACGTTCTGTTCTGACAGCGCACGTGCCCCTCCTCCCGCCTCGCCTCCTCGCAGAATTGCAGCGCGCGCAACGTCTTGGAGCATGTCGCCGCGTGCCATCAACAACATGACCCAGATGCGTCATGTGTTCAGCCGCGCTGGTGCGGACGGAGGTGTGAGTGCAGCGCTTCCTCTTCCCGGGGATGTTGACGGTCCAGGAGCAAGCCCGGGGGGGGGGACGCTGGGTCAGGCTGGCCCTCCTGGTTCTTTCTCCAACTAGAAACCTCCGACACCTTTTTGACGCTCCTTCGTCACCTGACCGCAAACAGGATCAGCGTTAATGAGGCGTGTTGGCGGGTGTTTTGGGGGGTGTTTGGGGGGTGTTTGTGCTGCTCATTAACGAATCACACCGTTTAAACTGTAAACAACACCACGTGTGTTTAAGGAAAAAGAGCAACGTTCCAGTGATGGTGGAATCAACAGTATTGGTGAAAGGAGCGCCCCCTGCTGGTGGTGTGGAAGCACAACAGTGTTCCCACTCACAGTTCCCAACTGGAGGAACCGTTGCTCAATTTTCTCAGAACCTCAGCAGAGCAGTGACCCAGAGCACTCGGTGCCCCTTCTGTTTATACCACGAGGGTCCTCTCACACTGACTCCAGACACGTTAGCAGGTCATCTGAAACAGGTCACATTGCAAAAGTCTACAATCAAATATTCAAGTTCTAACAAAAGTACTCACAGAGGGATCATATGACCAGAGTTACAGTAATAAAGCTCCTGGATGTTTGGGACTAACTGGAATCTTTATGTTTCTGAGTGATGATAGTGCAGCGGTAGGATTGTGGTTACACTCCTTCTGACTTCTGCCTCTATCATGGTTTCATTTATTCATGTATATTACGTCTAGGTTAGAAATGAACTTATCTTGTAGTGGAGCAAACAGTTTAGTATTTACCACTAAAATCAAGTGGAGGTACAAGTACATTAAATAGTTCTTATACACAAAGCTGTGACCCATTTGGGCACCGTTTATTTCCGAAGAAACTAAATATTCATTTTAGAATAACTGTCATGCTGTTGTCACAGGTGAGGCTGCTGAACACGGAGGGTGGAATTAATCGTACATTAGAAATTGAGCACGATATCTAAGTTGTATTGGAGCGTTGACAAACACACACTCTTTGTGCCTCCCAGAAGCGCCTGCTTGCATGTGCTGCTTTCACACTTATGTGAAGAACAGCTGCATAGATCTGCCCTAAACCTGACCTGTTTCAATGCGCAGTTTGACCTTCACTGATTGTTTTGCCGGCAGTAGGCGGGACCAGAGCCAAGTGTTACCGTGGTCTTAACTCAGAAACAACACGTTATGGTCAAAGTGCACTGTGTTATGAAGATACAATGTCTGTTTTCAACATGAATATAAGTGGAGTCCGCTAACTCTTCATAAACTCTCTTATGTTGACTTTTACTGCTTTGCTTTTGCTATATTCATTAGATAGCTTTGAAATTAATCCATAAATTGACCTTACGTCATTTTACAAACATAATAGTAAAGATATTGTGTGTAAATAACCATATAATAATCGTGTTTGTACAGAGATCGTGACTGAGGCAGCAGCGTGGGCCGTCAGAGCGCGTCGTGATGAGTTCACGAGCACCTCTGCCGCCAAACTTTATATAGAATCTCCTAATTTAGGTGTCGGGAAACATTTATCTTGGTGAAATAAAGTTTGGCCATGAACATGTAATAATTGGTACGTATTTATTTCTTTTAAAAAACAAACATATCCAAATGTTAACATGTATTTCGATGCGTTGTATACATTTTGTAATCTAGACATATAAAATGTATTGTAATTAAAGGGGGCTAGCTATTTTATTCATGCCAGGATGGCTGGTGCTGTGTTTTCAATGACCACACAGATGGACTGCTTTATATTACAACTACTACTAAAAATAATAATTAGACATTTCCCTGTTTGCTCTTTTAATTGGTTTTAAATCTGTTCCTTTTGTTGAGATATGTGTTGTGACTTGTTAATGACTAGTATTTTGTATGGTATAAAACCCGATATCAATTATTTTTGGTGTGAACTTTGTTATTAGTTTAATCATTTGCCTGAGATTGAAAGTCGACAACATTTCCAGCGCAGATAAATCCCATCTTTTTGGTGCACGGGAACGTCTCATTGATGGAGCCTGGCCACGCCTCTCGTTGCTCCCCGTCCCGGTGGCTGATTGGTTGATTCTCCGGTCTGCCTGTCACGTGAGTTTGTGATTCCAAAAACGACTCGTGTTTCCTCCTGACCAATCACGTCCCGCTTTTCTGATGACGCCGCGAGATTCCGCGAAATTGTTTCTTGGAGTTGAGAGACGCGACGCTCGGTGAAGCAGGACTGGACGACGCATGTGTGGGAGTTCACGTAAACTCGGAATAAGACGCAAGCGCGGCCCTTTGTTAGTCTTTGAGGGTATTTAGGGGCAACATTAGAAAGCGGGTCGGGGCGCGTGCTTTATCCTGGCGGCTGGTCGCTCTTCCACCCCGCGATCGCACCAAGAAAGCGCCGCGTTTGCGGAATAGTCACATTGAGGACGACACGTGTGGATGTTTTACCACGTTTCGGGGGAACAACTGCGCTGTTATTGTCTCCAATTCGACCGATTGTTACTTTTCTTGTGGAGATTTTTGTTTTGTTCCTTCGGACCTGCAGCGGTGATGTCGGAGGTTGAGGGTCTCTGCAGACTGCCTCCCAAGCCGACCATCGGGTCACGCAGAGGACAAGTTGAAAGAGAACCAGGACAACAGGACTTTGCTGATGGTGGCAATGATTTTATTAGACTTGAATAAATGTCGCCCCAACAGCCTGGCCGGAGGCGAAGCCGGCACACAGGAGAAGGTGGAGCGGGGCAGCTGCCGGGCAAACGGTGGGGACAACCGGGGGAAGAAGAGGGCGGGCGGCGGGCGTGCAGGACTCTCCGGAGAAGAGGCACTGCTGTCCCTTCACGGGCTGTGGGAAGATGTATGGCAAATCGTCCCACCTGAAGGCGCACCTCCGGGTCCACACTGGTGAGTGTAACCCCAACCCCAACCCCAACCCCAACCCCGGGCAACCGGCTCCGCGTTACCGCTCCATGTCACGTTGGCGTCGAGTTTAAGACTTTGTTGACTTATTTATACAGCAAATCCTCCCCTTGAGAGCCACACATGTCCATATATGACATTAAACGTGTTCCCGCAAAGGAGCAATGCTAGATTAGGAGCGGTGGTCCCGTTATATTTTATTGATTTATGCACCTGCCGGGGGTGTCACCGACCGGCCCGACTGGGGGGGTGAGGGGTGGCGGTTGGACCTGTTCGGGGAGACGGTTTGCCACCGGGCGTCATCCGTGACCTGGTCAGGTGTGAAAAGTCACCTGAGGTCCCGAGAGCCGCGGAGATAATGAAGCCAGAACGGGGATCTATAAATGAGGGGACAGGGCGGTGACCGCCCCGCTCAGCCCGTCGGTAGCTTCACAGCGGGTCACTGCGGCACTGACGGTCCCAGTCCCACCGCTTCACTCCCCGCGACGTCATTTCCTCATACGTCACAGGTTTCCCACGCCCCTCGCGCAAAGTGTAAACAAGAACGGACTTGAGGTCCAGTGGAGCACGTGCAGGGGGAGGGGCCAGAGGTCTGTTTCCGTTCTGTGCACCGTGACTCAGCATTTATCGATCCACATGTCCTCGTCTCATTCCGAGAAAACCTTTTTCAGGAAGACTTTCCAGACTTTTGCTGCACAAATAAAACATCTCTGTGAAGCTGCTGCTTAAATGTATGAAGCCTGTAGTTGACTGAGCGTTTACTGCTGTTTACAAGGGTTATTTTTATTTTATTTTTATCCGAGGATAGTTTCTCCTCCAAACTGTCCAAAAGTCCCACCTCGAACAGAGAAAAATAAAAATTCATATGTAGAAATGTAATGAGATATTTTTCATCAAATGAGGAAACGCTTGGTCTTTTTATACGTTCTTCAAACATGGTATTCGTCCAGATGTCCAAACACGTCACATGGAATTCCATCAACATTTTGGACCAATTTTATTGACCAAATATCTACTTGAAAAATAGGGATTAATAAGGCCTAAATACAATTCACACCAAAACACAAGTAGTATTTTAAGTAGTATCAGATTAATATCAGCATATAAAACAAAAGGGGAAAATAATTTTGGCTCATTAAAATACCACCTTTTCCAGACAATACCAGTTCCCCGCATCACATTGAGTCCTTAGTTTTTATTCATACGTATTGCAGTCAATGTTGTTTGTCTATATGATTTGCTGAAGTTCGGCTGCATCCGGTTGACTAATGTGTTCTCTGTCCTCAGGTGAACGCCCATTTGAATGTACGTGGCCAGACTGCGGTAAAAAGTTCTCCCGCTCAGACGAGCTCACGCGTCACTACCGCACGCACACAGGTGAGAAGCGCTTCAACTGCCCCCTGTGCGACAAGTGCTTCATGAGGAGCGACCACCTGACCAAACACGCCCGCCGCCACGCAGGCTTCCATCCCAGCATGCTCCAGGGCTCCAGTGTGGCCAAGCGGCGCCGCTGCTCTGTGTCCGTGTCTTCCTCTGACTCTGGAGACCAGAGTCCTGTCGGGGGTGTGACCCCCCCCACCCCCCGCTGTGGCAGACAAACGGATTATCTAGTTACACGCAGGAGATCCAGAGGTGCGTGTTGGCACACCCACGAGCAGTGTTTGCTCCTCCTAAAATCACTCACCAACCAGTCAAACCACTATTTAAATGCTCCTTTACTTGGGAAAACGTGTCCAACGCTAAACGGAAATGCTTTTGAGCCAGAGAGTAACCTTTCCTTTCGTTTCCTTAGATGATTGATATTTATTCAGGTATTTCTGACAGCTTCTAGTGGCTTTGCCTTTTTTCAAGAAAATCCTTTCACTCGTTAGTGTGTGTCTTATTATATTTACTCAATCGCAGAGCAGCCTGTAATCTAAGGGGCATTTTGGTACATTATACACGTTAGTTTAAAAACCAAACACTACTTTTGTTTACATGATAGAGTCATAGAGTTTTTTATAGGTTACGCTAACAGCATCCAATAATACTAAAGTTTTGGAATTAGTGCTTTACTAACTCTCATCGCACACACGGTCAAGGTGAATGTGCACTAGAGCAGTATTATAATGTATCTTCAGCTGAACACATGCACAGCATGCAACAATATTACTGGCAAGTATAATAGAATCTCAGAGCTTTCGTATTTTTAACTATAGTGTTCGTAAATCAGACAGATCAGCTTGTCTGTGCTGTATTTTCTGTATAGAAACATCAATTTTACAAATTGTAGTTAGAATTGTCTAGAATCTCAACCATTTTCCTTTCTTTACGAAGACTTGAATTATTGTAACTCTACAGGGAAAAACTTTACAGGGTTCCATATTGAGTCGGAGGCCTGGTGGCCCCTCACCTTTAAAGACCTGGAACTACCGACTTATTGTGCCTTCACAAGACAGGACGGACACAAAAATCCACGCGAATAGATGTTGTCAGGATCGTTGTGTTGATATTGATACTGACCATTGTGGCGCTAGTGTGAGTGACTGCACCTGATGCCAGCAGCTTCATGGTGAGTTTTATTCTGTCGGACCTGCGTCTCTGTTCCAGCACTACGACTCCCCCTGCTGGTGGTGCGGAAGCACAACGTCTGGCAACTCCAACTTTTTTCTCTTTTTCTAATTTGTGTCTGGACATAAAAATCAAAACTATTTTGACATGTTTTTATGTGACATTAGGTTGTGGCTTCGCCCCTTTTTTCGCGTGTATTTTGACAGTTAACTGATAAACGT
>NW_021821673.1:41074-71650 GCF_901000725.2 Takifugu rubripes
GTTTAAATCTAGTCTATTTTTATTGGATCTTCGTAGACGTAGATGTCGTTAAAATGATCGTGAGCTGACGTCATTCATCGGGTCATTGACAGATGTAAACAGCACCTACACACTGCACATTGGAGAAGTATCTTAAATAGTTTGGGCCGTTTGATCCGGGCTAAATCCTGGATCAAAATGACCTCAATGTTAGCACTTTAAAAGGTTTAAGTGCAAACACGGTTGAGTTTTAAATTACGCTGTTTGTCTCCGAACATGTGAGGGAAAAACTCAAACTTAAGAGGAATGTTGCAGAGGCCTGGAGAGAGCAGCTCTCTGGGTCTCATCTGCCCCCCCCCCCCGGAGGATTCCCGGCCGTGGGCAGCTGAGGACACCCTGCAGGCTGCGCCAGGGCGCCCCTACAGGCCGCCGAGCGCACCGCTTCGATCGTAGACACCAATTTCTCAGCAAATATCCTCAGTCTATTAAGAATATGTGCGTGTCCCCGTCGAGTCACGTCGTTATGGCGACCGCACGGGCTGCGCGGGTGCGGGGGGTGTAGCAGAGTCGGGATGGATGTCGTGCTGGGATGCTGCTGCGCCTCAGACATGATGGATGCTGCTCGTTACGCAGCAGACCGGACGCATCCCAACGTTTGACGGTGCTGAAATTAAAACTTCCAAACGCTCTTCTCCAGCTAATATCACGGAATGATGATCTCGGGAACGCGAGTCGATGCGCGAGTCAAAAGGATCAAACTTGATTGAAAAGAACGATGCATGAAACATGAAAACAAGGCCGAAAGCGGTTGATCCAGCGCGGACTCACCAGAGGCTGCATCTCAGCCCGCATCTCCGCCTCCTGCACCGCATTCGGGACTTGAAACCGATCGATCTCTTCCATCATGTTGGAACGAACGCGCTTCCGTTTTCCTTGCGGAGTCTGTCGAGCGCTGCCACGAGATTCGAGTCCGAATCCACCGAGATGGAGCTCAGATTCGAGGAGATCGCAGCGCTTCTCCGATGACGAGCGTCATCCCAGCAGCCCGTGTGTCGGGCGACGGTGGGACCAGTTTGGTGACGGCGGCTCCACCACCCACTTCCGGGTTGGGCTGTCAAACCTGAGGCTCCCGGACCGGGAAGGAAGGAAGGGAGGAAGGAAGGGAGGAAGATGGTCGGTGAAAATAATAAATGAATGAATCAATGAATGAATGAATGAATGAATTCCCATTGAGGGGGATCTTTACCTCCAAGGACCAGCTGTTCCACGTTCCAGGACTTTGACCTCAGATCAGTGGTCAAATCAATGACATCTAATTAACTCAATTACTTTTTTTTCATTTGAAGTTCTTTTTTTATTTGCAAGACTGGTGAGGCTTTGATGTTTGCCATACAATCAGAAAAAAACAGGCATTTGTCATTAAAAACGCAGCAAATGTCTCAACTTATGAATAAAGTCTTCAGACACGTTGAAGTAATTAATCAAATCAACAAATTGGAAGCAACAGAAGAACAACACATATCAAACGGTGTAATTTTCTTTTAAATTATCTTCTCAGACCAGAGGAACTCTTACTGACTGGTTTAGACCTGTTGGACAGGACTGAGGGACTAACCTGACTAACTAACCTGGAGCAGGACCAGGACCAGGACCAGGACCAGGACCCCACCCTAACCCATCACACAAAAACATTAATTACAATGAGCTGAGGGGGTGGGAGGGGTCAGAGGTCGGCGGGTCGCTTGACTTCATTTTAGCCTGCTGAATGTTGCTGAAACAACCTGCACATTTTATACTTAGCTGGAGCTTTAAAATCCATTTAAAGCAACATTATTTTATGAATGAATACGTCTTTTGTTGTTCTCCAAATCACACACATCGTTTGCTATAATTTATTTGTTCTGCAGGTCTTGAGAACAAAACGGTGATTTTTTTTTTTGGTTGCTGTGGAAAAAATGTCTTTCTTATGACTTTGTATTATTTTGTCATCATTTTGGCATCCTGTCACACTGATTGCCTATAAATGTGTTAATTGATCGTAAATTTATAGTTGTGTGCCAGGAGGGGGCAGCAATGGGATGCTCTGCTGCACGGTAACAGGCGTGTTCACAGCGCGACCACTAGGGGGCGTCCTACTTCCATACAGTCGGGAGGAAGGACGACGTGCACGAGTGTCAAACACGCTTCCATATTTGTTAGATGGCTACGGCTGCATTATAAACACAAGACTATATTTATAAGGTAATTAAATGAAATGAAAGCTAATTTTATTTTGTTTTCCTCACTAGTCCCATCAATATATCTCACAATCTCTATCTATGGGGGGGGGGGGGGTTCTGGCCCTGACATGCATATCGATACTTTTCCTGTGAGCATCATTATTTCATCTTGTTTCAGGCTGTAATTGGACCTCTGCTGACACAGTACACATTCATATCAAATTAATTATGCAGAATTAGAATGGTTTCAGATATTGAAGACACACTCTTGTCAAAATCGATTTGATGACTGTCTGCCTGTGTGAGTGTAATTCTGATGAGTGTTGAGGGCTCCACGGGGGTCCTGGAATAAAGAGTTGAAGTGTGATTAGAATTTTGGTCATTAATTATTCACACACACACAAAACACTGCAGATATTGGTTTAAAATTGGCTAAAATATGCCCTCACACCGCGGCTAAATGTATAAACTTGGTTAACTTCATGGTTGCTGTTATTGTATTACACACACACACACACACACACGCACACACACACACCATGAGTCAGTCAGGGCTGATGTGGGTTATGCAAGCCCCTCCAGTGTTGCCTCTGGTCCTGCAGATTACCAGCCTCTCCTGTGTTTATTACTAATCTCTGCCTCTGTAATATTTGTTCTGCTCATTACATAATACATCTGTAGCTCGGTGACCAGTCCAGAAAAAAGGCTTCCACCTTCAGCTATACGCTCCCATCAATGGATACGTGGATTTAAAGGGAATTTTAACCAAATTAGCGCCTAGCAACAAACCTTTGTTTAGAGGGGAACACGCACACACACACACACACACACACACAGATTATGAGCAGAACAACTCTCAGAAAATCTGCCTTGCAAACGGGTTCGTTGGTCCAGTCATCCAACACCTGTGCAGGACGGAGCGGCGGGAAACTCAGGTGTGTGCACGTGCTGCTTTGCATGTGGCTGCAGCGCTCGGGTTCACGTGGATGATAGATGAGAAGGAAGGAAGAACGTGGAGGAACACATCCGGGGTTGAGAGTGGGAGAAAAGGGAGGAAGAGAAGTGTGGGCCAGCAGAGCTGAAGGAGCCGTTCCAGTGGCTGAGGCCTCCACAGGAACGTTCTCCAAACCAAAGCAGAGGCAGAGGCAGAGGCAGACTGAGACAGAACTCAGACTGAGACAGAACTCAGACTGAGACAGAACTCAGACTGAGACAGAACTCAGACTGAGACAGAACTCAGACTGAGACAGAACTCAGACTGAACACAGAACTCAGACTGAGACAGAACTCAGACTGAGACAGAACTCAGACTGAGACAGAACTCAGACTGAACACAGAACTCAGACTGAGCACAGAACTCTAAACCGCTTCTCTTCATTATTACCTGTGATTTCTGTGCTGCATTCCTCCACCTTTGCTGAGCTTTAGCGCTGCCTGACAGCTGGACCGTAGAACAGAGCAGAGCTCCTGAGCTCCTGCCAGCTGGACCAGGAGGAGAGTGCTGACGTGGACCTGCAGGAGCAGCAGCAGCATCAGCAGCAGCACAGCAGCATCAGCAGCAGCACAGCAGCATCAGCATCAGCACAGCAGCCTCAGCAGCAGCACAGCAGCCTCAGCAGCAGCACAGCAGCCTCAGCAGCAGCACAGCAGCATCAGCAGCATCAGCAGCATCAGCAGCAGCATCAGCAGCAGCACAGCAGCAACAGCAGCAGCAGCAGCAGCACAGCAGCAGCAGCATCAGCAGCAGCACAGCAGCATCAGCATCAGCACAGCAGCCTCAGCAGCAGCACAGCAGCCTCAGCAGCAGCACAGCAGCATCAGTAGCAGCACAGCAGCATCAGCAGCCTCCCGCTCCGATGCTGCTGCGCGCCACAGCTGCCGGTGACCAGCGCCAGCGCGAGGCCGCGCTTCAGATCAATACTTTCCAAACGGATAAACTGCAGCACAGGAAACTGAAAACGAGCTGCAAATTGAATTCAAGCTCTTATGTTTAAAAGAATTTGCAGCGGTCGTTAAGAGTAACGAGCCCACAACAAGGCTTTTCTTCGTTCAAGTCAAAGAATCGGCGATGGAAGCGTGTTTCAGTGCATTTATCCACATATTATCTGTTATCGACACAGAACAAAGATGGAGGTGGAAACAAAAAGATGTCATGAAAACCCAAAAAAACGACCCCTGACCTGAGATCAGTTCCTGCACAAACACAAAGTGGATTAAGTTTGATAAAGAGAAGAAGTGATCTTTGGGTGACATCATCGCGCCGGGGTCCACGCCACATGGACGTCACACGCTTCAGTCTTCATCACGTGTTCCAGCAGCAGAAGCAGCGTTTTCCTTCTCGTGCTGACCCCCCCCCCCCCCCCCACCCCCCCACCCCCACCCCCCCACCCCCCCCCCCGGAGGAAAGTGTCCAATAAGGAAGCTGCCAAACTGGGCCTGGACTTCTGGATCAGAGGAGAATTCTGCTCCTGCCTTTTCTCATCTTCAGCAAAGATCTGCTCTCCATCTCCACCCGGTCCCACACTCTGGTTATTCTGCACCATCCCATAATAATCCCCAAGCTTCCTGTTTTAATCCATTGTGACGCGGCAGGTTTGTCCCACATGGAGAGATGGCAGAGAACAGAAGTGAGTGGAAGAGGGACGTGTGGGCTGTTGTGGAGCCAAGCAACAAGCAGATGGACGGAGCTGCAGCACATAAGAGGATTGGAGCAGCTTAAGCTGCTCTGGCCCCTGGGCTCAGGTCAGAGGAGCCGCAGCGTTGTAGCGCACCGGGTCCTGGAGAGTCCTGGACCCTGGAGAGTCCTGGGCCCTGGAGAGTCCTGGACCCTGGAGAGTCTTGGATCCTGGAGAGTCTTGGATCCTGGAGAGTCCTGGACCCTGGAGAGTCTTGGATCCTGGAGAGTCTTGGATCCTGGAGAGTCTTGGACCCTGGAGACTCTTGGATCCTGGAGAGTCTTGGACCCTGGAGAGTCTTGGACCCTGGAGACTCTTGGATCCTGGAGAGTCCTGGACCCTGGAGAGTCTTGGATCCTGGAGAGTCTTGGACCCTGGAGACTCTTGGATCCTGGAGAGTCCTGGACCCTGGAGAGTCTTGGATCCTGGAGAGTCTTGGACCCTGGAGACTCTTGGATCCTGGAGAGTCCTGGACCCTGGAGAGTCTTGGATCCTGGAGAGTCTTGGATCCTGGAGACTCTTGGATCCTGGAGAGTCTTGGACCCTGGAGAGTCTTGGACCCTGGAGAGTCTTGACCCTGGAGAGTCTTGGACCCTCAGGCTGCCGTCAGCAGGTACTTCTGCTCAGTCTTCTTCTGCTCCGGCTCTGGAGGAAGCGACACCTTCTCCTGCTGAGAGGGAACCTGGCAGGCCTTGTAGAGGATGCCGAGGAGGATGAGTATAAGAACAGCCACCACGGAGTTACAGACGATGGCCACAACAGACCACAGCGACAGACCCATCAACAGTTCATGCTCCATGGTCTGTGGCAGCCTCAGGCCTCAGGGGGGCTCAGAACCCTGCAGGTGGAGCTCCAGGTCCAGTCCACAGGTCCCTGAGGGAGACAGAGAGCTTTAGTGAGTCTCTGGGCCCTCAGCAGGTTAGCATGGCAGGATGGGGGGGGCAGGATGGGGGGCGGGATGGGGGGCAGTATCGGGGGCAGGATGGGGGGGTGGGGGGCAGGATGGGGGGGAAGGATGGGGGGGGGGGCAGGATGGGGGGCAGTATGGGGGGCAGGATGGGGGGGGGCAGGATGGGGGGGCAGTATGGGGGGGGGCAGGATGGGGGGGGCAGCAGTTTATGAGTAGCTGATGATGCAAAAGCCAAAACATCAATGATCATGAGTGACGAGCGAAGGAAAGGAATTAGGAAAGAGAGGAAGGAAGGGAATTAGGAAACAGAGCAAGGAAAGGAATTAGGAAAGAGAGGAAGGAAAGGACTTAGGAAAGAGAGGAAGGAAGGGAATTAGGAAACAGAGCAAGGAAAGGAATTAGGAAAGAGAGGAAGGAAAGGACTAAGAAAATATAAGAAGGAAAGGAATTAGGGAAGAGAGGAAGGAAAGGAATTAGGGAAGAGAGGAAGGAAAGGAATTAGGAAACTCATCTAACGCCTCACTGTTACGTAAGGACGCTGATGTCAGCAGGAAGTTGTAGAGTCAAACACTAGAGAGAACCATGAGTCAACGGAAGCTGCATCAAACACACCTGCATCAAACACACCTGTATCAAACACACCTGCATCAAACACACCTGTATCAAACACACCTGTATCAACACACCTGCATCAAACACACCTGCATCAAACACACCACCTGCATCAAACACACCTGCATCAAACACACCTGCATCAACACACCTGCATCAAACACACCTGCATCAAACACACCTGCATCAAACACACCTGCATCAAACACACCTGCATCAAACACACCAGCATCAAACACACCTGTATCAAACACACCAGCATCAAACACACCTGTATCAAACACACCTGCATCAAACACACCTGCATCAAACACACCGATGATATAACTGATGACATTTGATTGTTGGAGTTTCTGGGCAACAGGTTGTCACTTGACATAAATCCACCAAATTTTCGAACTGACTCTGCCCCCCACCCCCGCCCCCCCCCCCCCCCCCCCCCCCCCCCAAACCCACACCACACACTGCCCCCCCCCCCCCACCACACACACACACACACCCCCCCACCCCCCCCCCCCCCCCACACACACTCACACACACACTGCCCCCCCACACACACACACTGCCCCCCCACACATGAACTCATTAACTTTCCATTTCCGCTTCTTTCTTCAACACTTGCGTGACGTCATGGTGCTGATTATTACAGCGGCTGATGCATAAAAACACGAACCAAAGGTAGAACAGTAGCATTTTTAGCGGCTCCACGTGCAGCCCGGGAACATCTGATTGGGATCAGCCTACCCAGACCTCCGGTGTCCGCATCGGACGCCCGAGACCAGAAGCGTGAAAGACGTGTCCAAAGTTCCAAAATGTGTTAGAGAAGCGGGAACTTCTTCCCAGAAGTGGGTCATCAAGCCGCCCGGTGACGTGTCGCTACATTAAAATGCGCGCAAGCGCTCGGCGACGGAATGTTGGTGAAATCAAGCTGCGGAGTCGCGGAGGCTTCTCAGAGAAGCTGGCAGGCGTGACGGCCCCGAGAGGAGATGCTGCTGTCGGTGCGTGATTCTGCGCGTCCCTGCCCCCACCCGCCTCGGCCCCCCCCAACCAAGCTATTAATACTAAGACTCGGAGTAGGAACATCCCATCTGGTGTCAGCAGCTCCCAGGCAGTTTGGAGAGTTCACCAGGCCCGTGGGGACGCATTCAGGGACACTTGTGCAAATAGTAGATCGGGAATGAACGTGTCCATTTATCGCGCCTGTTGCACGAGACCAACGCTGAACGTGACAAACACTTGCCAACCTTCTAATGAATGAATCTGAATAGAATTCTGCAGCTCTTCAGCCATGCTGGCTCCTCTGGTCCTCGTTGGATTTCTGAACAAAAGTGGGGTGCCTGGGGGATGGGGGTGGGGTGCCTGGGGGATGGGGGGGGGGGGGGGGGGGGGGCAGAGACAAAGCATTCTTTAATGCCCCACATTACCCTCAACGTCGGGACCGGAGAGCAGCAGTTTAATCAAAGTGCTGCTCCAGCAGAAGTAACAATAGTCCAGAGTCACACACGCACACACACACGCACACACACACGCACACAAACACGCACACACACGCACCACCACACACACACACATTTCCTATCACGGGTCTATGAGGACATCTGCTGGACGCTTGTTGACTTGGCTGCTGCTTTTAAAGACTCATTGAAAACACAACAGGACAAAAAAGTTTTCTTCGACATTTTATTGAAACGTTTCCTGGTTTAATTGTTCATCATAACCTAAAACAGAAAGAACATGGTAGCATGTGTAGGTCTCGCACATACTGGTTTATTTTATTTCATGGCTTTCATAAAGTGATTGTCACTAAAGTTAAAGGTTACTTCTCTAATTACAGGGTTATTCATTGTTCTATATGTCGTTCTTATATTGACAAACTAATGACTAAATGTGACCTTTTTGTGCGGGTTTACCTTGTCGATCCACTCGTTGAAAGCAGAGACTCTGGTGAAGACGGTGGGTTTCTTCCTGTAGTTGCAGCCCAGGCGGAGACAAGCTGGCGATGCCATGGACCTCCCAGACGCCCCTGGGAGTTCTGACAGTTCAACGGGCCACCGGAGTCACCCCTGGACACGGAGGGGGGATTACAGTGATCAAATGACTGATCTTAAACTAAACGCACATTAATCTAATCTTCTGATGGAGTAACTGCAATATTGTTGTTAGCACCAAGATAAATTATAACTAAAATTAAAACATACTGATCTTATGAATTTTCTAAACCAGGGGCTCTGAATCAGTCCTCACGGCTCTGATCTAGCTGGGATTTACCCTAACCTAACCTAACCTAAACTAACCCTAACCTAAACTATCCCTAACACAAACTAAACTAACCAAACTAACCCTAACCTAAACTAACCCTAACCCAACCCAACCCTAACCTAACCTAAACTAACCCTAAACCCAACCCTAACCTAAACTAACCCTAAACTAACCTAAACTAACCCTAACCTAACCCAACCCTAACCTAAACTAACCCTAACCCAACCCAACCCGAACCTAACTTAAACTAACCCTAACCCAACCCTAACCCAACCCTAACCTAACCTAACTAACCCTAACCTAACCTAACCTAACCCTAACCCTAACCTAAACTAACCCTAACCCTAACCCTAACCCTAACCTAACCTAAACTAACCCTAACCCTAACCCTAACCTAACCTAACCTAACCCTAACCTAAACTAACCCTAACCCCTAACCCTAACCCTAACCCTAACCCTAACCCTAACCCTAACCTAACCTAAACTAACTCTAACCTTGGTAGGACAGACAGCTGCATTCTGGCCTTTCAGGACTGGCTTTTGTCATCCTTGTCTGAATACTCAAACCCTAAAACCAATGTTTTCCTTTACAGTAAAACTCCTGTAAGATGATCTTTATGGGTGGTGTCCTCATAATGGCTTGTACCCCCCCCCCCACACACCACACCACACAGCAGGGGACTCACATTACACCCAGCAACGATGCCATCTCCACCGGCACCACACCATGGTGGTCCTGACAGCGATCCCCCACCGTCAGGCTGGGAGCAGGTGGCGTGGTCGGCCACTGGCATCAACGCCTGCTGCCAGCTTATCAGCAATGGGGCCTCCAGCTGAACAGGCAGGCACACTCTATTAGCATCATCACCACCAGCCGTCTGTCAAACCTGATATCCTCACGCACCACCATAATTAGCCATTTTAAAGTGAACACCTCAACCTCAAAAAGCCCCCCAGAAGTCTACAGATGTGTTTTCTGGTTAAGCTAACAATAAACTGCTTAAAAGCAGTTTGCAAAACATGATGAATGGAGCGGTGAACGCCAGGGCCCCGTCGTACACAGGCTGGACTTACTGTAGAGTCTGCCCCACCCAGTGATTGTAGCAGGGCTGGAGGTTGGACAGCAGAGTCCCAGCAGCAGGGAGACGTCCCAGCTGGACCTGGTCGCTCAGAGTCACCGGCTCGGACAGCTTGATGAGCGCAATATCATTGCTAACAGATGGGAGGTGGCGGAACCACACGATCCAATTATTCATCCAGAAACCAGAGAGGAGGAAAGTGGTCCCCCAATAGATCGACTGGATCCTTAGTTGATGCTCACTCCTTACCCGAAGGCCACGAAGATGGGGTTCCATTTCTCATGCACAACGATCTTCTCAGGCAGGACGGCCTTGGAAGCAGCCTCGTCCTCAACCAGGTTGTGTTTTCCCACAAACACCCTGTAGGAGAACTTGGAGCTGCCGGCAGAACAGACTGTTAGAAGGCCTGATTTACTGTGCTTAGTTTAACGATTTGATCAGCTCAAATTAATGATTCAATTTGCCACAAGTGGAGGATTTGATCTGGCAGCGGCCCAGTTGATCTTGAGTCTGCTTTCTTTTATCTGTGTGACATTTGGCTTGAAACATTTTGGCTTTCTGGCTTCACCGATCCTTATTTCAGTGAGGGTTAAGTCGGGTTAGATTTTGTAATGGCTACGACTTTGCTGATGTCTGATTTCTCATTTTCGGGCTGGTGTGTATCTGCCCCTCATACTTGATGCAGTGAGCAGCTGTCATGACCCAGTTGGCAGCGATCAGAGATCCCCACAAGTGTGCCTCCAGACACCATCCTTTTCATACTGCAGGGAGATCTGGAGACAACAAGGAGGTTGCATGGATCACATGCTCTGCCTATTTAATTCAAAAGGATTATGTAGGTGTTTGAGCATTAAGTTGCCAGGTGATGGCTGCACTCCCCTAAAAGTACCTGCCAGGGCCAGCTGTGGGGCCCTCGCCTCTTCTCCATTGACCACGCGGGATATCAGGGTTCAATAGGTTGGAGAACCGCACCAAGCGCTGAGGGAAGGGAAATAAAATAGAAAAATGGGTTAAAAACTGCCCAGAGCCTCATTTGATGAAAACAACAGTGTTCTATGGAAATATGCACACAGTTATCTCTACTCAGAGTTAGGGAGGCCAGATGTTCTTACCACCCAGCGATGGCACTGAAGCCAACAGTAGAGGGAGCATACTGACGGATGAGGATGGATGCATGGACACGTGCGCGGCTGCCTTTAAACCTTCCAACTCCACAGGCGGCGCCTAACTCCAAATGTGGTTAACACACTCACATTGGGTCGCCATTGCCTACGCAGATAAATGCAGACCAACGGGGGCCGAGGGTCTTGCTGTTGGCCCCGAACCAAGTAACACACAGGTGGCTTTGCTGGAACATTTCTCATGACCTTCACAAAAGCTGCGACATCAGCATTGTCAGGTGTAAGGAGTCACATTGGTACACCTGTCCAGCATTTCCACGAGTCTAAGTTCAAGAAACACGTTCTTGGGATAGAAATTGCTTTTGGGTTTCTCTACAGTTTTCCTCTTCCTTTTTCCCTTAATTATTATAAATGCTTGCATAATTACTGAGGGACGGCAAACATCTGGATCACAGGTGCCTGCCTCTGGAAACAAAGTAATAATTAAACATGGACGCAGCAGTGACCAATAATCAGAAAAATGAGGAATTAATTCATCACAGCTGCAGGAAACAGCGATGACTTGGAGTAAACATGCACATTTTTTACAGCTTCCTTCCATTCTGAGCTCAGTTCTGCAGCGAAGTTCATTACGTTTGTGATCATTCTGTAACGTTTTAGTTCCAAAGGTTAAATGTGATCCCGCGGTGATCGAGCAGGACGACTGGCTAAATCAACAGCTTTGGCCTCTTTATCTTCAGCTGTGGTGTGGAGCCGTTGAACATGGAATCGTTGTTCATTTTCACTGTTATGAGACGAAATGAGCTCAGGCAGAATCAAACCCTCTACTTTTGTCTCTTCCAGATCAACAGCACAGATGTCTGCTCGGATGGTAGGCTGAGCTTCACCACTAGAGGGGACAGTTCACCTGTTCAGCAAGCAGAAACCTTCCATCAGAGACCTGCGGAGTGATCTGATGTCATCAGAGGAAATCAAACCTCTTGTTCAGGGAGCAAGGCAACAGTTTGGTTCAGGAAGTGAAAAATAGTGAGTGAGGGAGCTGCACGGGTGTCACCATCGCCTGTATTCCTGCCTCACCAGTCACAGCAGCCCTCTGATAGGAATAAATGCCGGTTAATAGTAGACGGATGGATGATGGATGGTTGGAGGTAGTAGTTGGAGGTCAGACGGCTCCAAGGCGTCATTTTTTTTAGATTATCATGAGAAGAAAAGAAACCTGAACCCTCAGATGTGCACCCAGAAATATACCTTCATCTGTGGTTTTTGATTGTTTACATGTGTCCCACTCCATAGATAAGGAAATAGAGTTACACATCATTAGACCTGTGAATCATCCTCAACCAGCTCCCAATTTTCAAACTCCATGGACTCTAATGCACCTCATGAAATCACTCATTCAGCCACACGCGACTGACGACTGAGGTGAACAGAGGGAAAGGAAATTGTCGCACTCATCTTTTTTCCTTGTGTGTTTTGAGCAAAACCATAAACCGATCTGATCTGATCCGATTCCGATCCGATCCGTTCTGCTCTGATCTGATCCGATCCGATCCGTTCTGCTCTGATCTGATCCGATCCGATCCGAGCCGTTAGCAGAATGTGCCCCTTGCCTCTCACACGTGCTTATACACCGTCTAATGCCGTCAGTCATGTTTTCCTGATGAGGCTTATTAGCTTATAGCTGAGAAAAACAGCACAGCTCCTTTGTTGAAACGACCCGAGGGAGCTGGAACTGATGCACTTTAGCCCATTCTTCCTATCAGACTGTGCTGGACCCTGACTGACACTTATCTGAGCTTTATGGTTGTTGTGTGGCGCGATTTTGTGGCAGTAAACGCCACACTTGCCATCTCTCATGTGCACAATATTGTTGTGAATCACCGTATGCAACAGTGCAGCCTTAGCTCATTTGGAGCAGCACCATGTTTATTTCCAACGACGTTCCTGCTATTAGGCTTTATGTTTTCTAAATATAGTTTGTGCACTTTTAGAAGATCCACAGTCGTGCGTGCAGATGTAAATCCAGAGCATCAGCAGTGAGCTTGTTGCTTTGTTGACAACTGATTCTCACAGACCGTGTTTACCTGAACAGCAGATGTGCATCGATATGAATTCCATTTTCTGTTTTTCCATTTTCTGCTTTTCCAACGCTTCCCAACAACACTTGGCACGCCATCCATCAGAAACTCCCTGGGTGGATGCTACCCTAATTAAATTGCATCAGCACATGACCCAACTGGTCTCCCTACAGATCGAGTAGCTACTTGCCAGGTTTTATCCCTTCTTTCATGCCGAGCTGGGAAGAGGAGAGGAGTGGGTGGAGCCTGCCAGCCCCCGTGCCGTATACAACGCACGTGGCGTTAACGTATGTTGTAGTTCATGCTCATGTGCTGGAGCGCTCCGAGGCCGTGCACTTGAGCCACACAGCAGCCCGGCAGGAGCCAAGCAGACACAGAGCTTAATTGCTTCATGCAGTTCGGAAGTAATTCAGATGAGTGGATTTGACAGATACGTGCTACGAGTCTTCCTTGGAATACCAGGCATGACGTTCCTGATTGCATGCAGCATTCAGCAGCATCAAGGAGAGGGAGCAACGAGGCAGCGGCACGGATTTGCACAACCAACAATATTTCACAGTCCAAGCGAAAGTGCCTCTCTCACGTCTCTTAATTATGTATGTTTGGTGCTGGGACATTGTGGACTAGAGTCGTCTTGTTTTAGTACAATTATAAGTTGATTGAGGGTAAATTATTGGTTACTGCCCTTGTTATTGGTTGTAAACATGCACATTAAGTGTAATGTTTCACAGCTTTTAGGCCTCTCTGTTGTACCAGGCAAACTCAGAATCATTTTCCTCATATGTTGTTATGGTTCCGAGACATTTCTGGTTTTGATACACATCACATTTTATTGCTACTTTTTAATACTTGCAAATTATGCAGATTTATCCGGAAATGCTCAAACCATTATCTACAACATGCTTGGTTTCTATTGATTGACAACAGCAGGGCAACATTAGTAATTCAGCATGATTTAGTGAGGAAAGAGAAACATAAAGACGAACAGAAAAGGATCCAACAGCAAAAGAAACGTTGCAGCCGTGTATCGAAATGACCGTCCTCCCAGTTAGCGTCACACTCTTTGGATGGTCGCGGCCCCTAAATGGAAGAAAACTCATTTCCCAACAGAAACAAACCAGCGGTGAATCAAACAAGTGAGAAAAGAAGATAAAAACACTCCTCAGCCAGCAGGTAATTGCCCCACATTGGTGACACACCCATAGGAGGGTTGCATAACAGGCTTTGATCTGGTCAGGATCAAAGGTCAACGTCCCTCTGGAAGCCAGAACATTACCAACAGGCAGGCAGACAGGCAGACAGACAGGCAGGCAGGCAGGCAGGCAGACAGGCAGGCAGACAGGCAGACAGGCCGGCAGGCCGGCAGGCAGGCAGGCAGGCAGGCAGGCAGGCAGGCAGGCAGGCAGGCAGGCAGGCAGGCAGGCAGGACAGGCAGACAGGCAGGCAGGCAGGCAGGCAGGCAGGCAGACAGGCAGACAGGCAGGCAGGCAGGCAGGCAGACAGACAGGCAGGCAGACAGACAGGCAGGCAGGCAGACAGGCAGGCAGGCAGGCAGGCAGACAGACAGACAGACAGACAGGCAGACAGACAGACAGACAGACAGACAGGCAGGCAGGCAGGCAGGCAGGCAGACAGACAGGCAGGCAGACAGGCAGACAGACAGACAGACAGACAGACAGACAGACAGACAGACAGACAGACAGACAGACATGCAGGCAGACAGGCAGACAGACAGACAGACAGACAGACAGACAGGCCAGATGTCACGTGAGGAATGTCATTTACTTGACATTCTGCTTGTCCCCTCTACAAAGCTTTAGCATCTTCAGGTCTGGGACTCTCCTGTGGACATGGTTCCACCCTGGGGGTGCGTGATCAACCCAAGATGTTGTTGGATCTGTTCAGCAGGTCCTGCATAATCCTGCAGACAGAGCAGCTTCCAGCAATCAGCAGACGCTGGAACTGAAGCGACTGCAGGTAGAAGGAGAAAACCACACGATGTTGCCCCCAACCTGCTCCACCTGAGCTAAAATATGCAACAATGAGGTTAGGGTTAGCCTATATAGGGTTTAGCCTGGGTTACATAGTCTTTGGCCCAGGTTACATAGTCTTTGGCCTGGGTTACATTGTCTTTAGCCTGGGTTACATAGTCTTTGGCCTGGGTTACATAGTCTTAGCCTGGGTTACAGTCTTTAGCCTGGGTATATAGTTTTAGCCTGGGTTACATAGTCTTTGGCCGGGGGTTAATTAGTCTTTAGCCTGGGTTGACCTAGTCTTTAGCCTGGGTTACATAGTCTTCTTTTAGCCTGGGTTACATAGTCTTTACGCCTGGGTTACATAGACATAGGTCTTTGGCCTGGGTACATTGTCTTTGGCTGGGTTACATAGTCTTTGGCCTGGGTTACATAGTCTTTAGCCGGGGTTACATTGTCTTTAGCCAGGGTTACATAGTCTTTGCCCTGGGTTACATAGTCTTTAGCCTGGGTTACTAGTCTTTAGCCTGGGTATATAGTCTTAGCCTGGGTTAATAGTCTTGGCCTGGGTTACATAGTCTTAGCCTGGGTTACATAGTTTAGCCTGGGTTACATAGTCTTTGGCCTGGGTTACATAGTCTTTAGCCTGGGTTACATAGTCTTTAGCCTGGGTTTACATAGTCTTTGGCCTGGGTTACATAGTCTTTTGGCCTGGGTTACATTGTCTTTTAGCCGGGTACATAGTCTTTGGCCTGGGTTACAATAGTCTTTAGCCTGGTTACATAGTCTTAGCCTGGGTAATAGTCTTTGGCCTGGGTTACATTGTCTTTAGCCTGGGTACATAGTCTTTGGCCTGGGTTACATAGTCTTTAGCCTGGGTTACATAGTCTTTGGCCTGGGTTACATAGTCTTTAGCCTGGGTTACATTGTCTTTTAGCCTGGGTTACATAGTTCTTTGGCCTGGGTTACATAGTCTTTAGCCTGGGTTACATTGTCTTTAGCCTGGGTTACATAGTCTTTAGCCTGGTTACATAGTCTTTGGCCCGGGTTTACATTGTCTTTTAGCCTGGGTTACATAGTCTTTAGCCTGGGTTACATAGTCTTTAGCCTGGGTTACATAGTCTTTAGCCTGGGTTACATAGTCTTTGGCCTGGGTTACATTGTCTTTAGCCTGGGTTACATAGTCTTTAGCCTGGGTTACATTGTCTTTAGCCTGGGTTACATTGTCTTTAGCCTGGGTTACATAGTCTTTGGCCTGGGTTACATAGTCTTTAGCCTGGGGTTACATTGTCTTTAGCCTGGGTTACATAGTCTTTGGCCTGGGTACATAGTCTTTAGCCTGGTTTTACATTAGTCTTTAGCCTGGGTACCTAGTCTTGTAGTCATAGTCTGAACCTGGAAATGACTCACATGGTCCAAAGGTCTTGTAGCTGGTGTAAATGCTCTTTGTTTGCCTGAGCTGTTTCAGTGGGAGCAGCGATGTCCTCAGAGCCTCAGAACAGTGAGTAGTTGCTTCTTTCGGACTGTAGGAATAACGGAATGAAGCAGTGGAGACTAAGCTTTTAAAAATATTGCTGTATAAGAACCGGAAACAGAAGGAATGTTTGTTGTTCATTCAGTGGTCAGGAAACATTCTTATACTTATATATTCTATATATTATTACTAACGTTGGTATTGTCAGTTGTTAAAGTAGGAGAAACTGTCAACATGGACAAAATATGGGATTTGTGCAAGAGGGTAATAAATAAAGGACATAAAAGCGATATTCTCAGATCTTTTTGGCCTATATTCTTGGTTTGTTTAAAGAAACTGGTATCTGTAATGACCTGCACTCTGCTAATCTCACTAGCTTCATTCAGATTGACGCGCTCATTAATGTGGAGATACCAGGGAATAACTGTTGAAGTGGTTCTTGATAAGAGATAAGCCACTAATAATCGAGCCTGACGCGTCTCCACCACAGAAGCAGCAGGACAGTTA
Organism: Takifugu rubripes; assembly: GCF_901000725.2. Taxonomy (NCBI): domain Eukaryota; kingdom Metazoa; phylum Chordata; class Actinopteri; order Tetraodontiformes; family Tetraodontidae; genus Takifugu; species Takifugu rubripes. The sequence continues at coordinate 57,961 of NW_021821673.1, forward strand.
CAAATAATTTAAAAGATTGTCTGCCACTTCCTTACTTCTCACATGTCCAAGGTCCAAGGCCATACATGTTCGGAGACCACATGTGCCAACTTGTGTAGCGAAGTGGGGACAAAATCTTCCCTTTGTGTTCAGTCCCCAGCTGGCAACGATGCCCACAGGGCAGCGGACTGGAGAGCCTGGCGGGCCCCTGCTGAGTTCTGTGGAGGAGACCCCTGATCCCATCCCCACCACTATCAAAGGAACGATTCCAACGTGGATCAAAAGGAGCTTCCTGAGAAATGGGCCGGGAAGTTTGAATTTGGCGAAGAGAGGTGCAGTATTTAAAAATGCATCACACATTAAAAGTCAAAGAAAAACAAACTGCAAATGTGAGCCAGGATGACAAAAGTGTCCGGAGGGGAAGGAAAGTTCTGAAGACAATTCTCCCATTTATGTGGGACTTTCTCTGGCTGCTCGGTTTCCTCCCACAGACCAAAAAACACACATCTGCTGATTGTAGTTCTGGATGTGCGTTCGTGTGCTTAACAAGCCCAGAAAAACAGAGGCGTGGAATTAATATCCAATCTAAACCGGTCCAGGGTCAGATCAGGGGGGCGATAAAAACCCATGTGGTGAACGTTTAGTGCAGCACAAAGAGGAAAAATTGACAGGAAAAACCTGGAGATGCTGTGGGAAGGCGAGTAAACAAAGAGAGGATGTGAAAATCGGAGCAAGACGCAACAATAAAAACATCCAAAAACAGACAAAGTAAACACAGGAGAAACTAAGGAGCAGTTACGGTTTCAGTCTGGACGGTGATAAAGTCTGTTGTTGGAACACGATGAGCCGTCGGACGTCCAACGAGACCAACGCCGTTGTCCTGAAAACAGGCAAATCTCAGCGCAGAGAGCAGCTTATTAACAATCACACGTCCCAACAGGGAGCGGCGGCAGCTTTGGACAACGTCCCCCTGCTCATGTAGCAAAGCATAACAATGATCTGTCTGTCCTGTGGACCTCTGACTCTTCCTTCCAGCTACACCCACTGGTTCGATGGCATGGCTTTGATGCATCGGTTCCACATCCAGGAGGGAAACGTCACCTACAGCAGCCGATTCCTCCGGAGCGACTCCTACGTCAGCAACTCGGAAAAGAACCGGATCGTGGTGTCAGAGTTTGGGACGTTAGCCATGCCTGATCCCTGCAAGAACATCTTTGCACGCTTCTTTTCACGCTTTCAGGTTCCCAGTGAGTTTGTCTTCGCCCCCCCCCCCCCACAGCATAATATTGTGCCAGCAGTGCCAAATGCATTATTAAACTATTCAATTCGTCTGTGCACGTAACTTTAAAGGCGGTTGTGCCAGATTACTGGAGGCAAAGTCAAAGAAATAGTGAAAAAACCTTTCTTTGCTTCCCCTTTCCTGCCCTTGCTTTTGTGCCTACTGAGGGTCGGTGTCTCGTCATAGTGCGTATTTACCGTCCCCGGAACCCGCGTCAGTATTGTTGGGCCTCTTTTCCTATTTCCTCTGCTCCTGTGATCAATCTGCATCATGACGTGAAGCTTCCGAGGAACGGAGCGATGCGTCCAGCAGACCGGTTTAACACCACCCTGTCTCTCCAGAGGCCACCGATAACGCCAACGTCAACTTCGTCAAGTACAAAGGAGACTATTACGTCAGCACAGAAACCAATTTCATGAGACGAGTCGACCCTCGAAGTCTGGAGACCAAAGAGAAGGTAAGAAGGTGCAGTGAATCTGACTGGTGGGGATGATGAGGACTCAGTGATGATGAAGATGATGTCTCACCCTGTGTAAGGTGGATTGGAGTCAATACATCGCTGTCAACTCTGCTACCGCCCACCCCCACTACGGCCGCGACGGATCAACATACAACATGGGCAACTCCTACGGCCGAAGTGGTAAAGTCCTCCTCCACCCTCAGCAGCTCAGCAGCCCGGGGGGAGGGGGGGGGGGGGCAACACTGAAAGGGCCACGTCATGTGACCACAAATCCACACAAGTCCCCATTAGACGGCGGTGCTGTGAGCGAAGGCGAGGCGGCGCCGCTACCGAGCACCGACTGACTGCTGATTCCTGACGCAGGCTTTTTTTACCACATCCTCCGCGTGCCCCCACGTGACGAGCCGGCCGATGCCACGGCGGACTCCCCCGACCTGAGTGGGGCCAGAATCGTCTGCTCCATCCGGGCACCTGAGTCCAGGAAACCGTCCTATTATCACAGCTTCGGTGAGATCCGCCTACACACGCTCAACGTGCACGCTCAGCGTGCGCAGAAGCGCTTAATGAGATGTTGTTTTTCCACACGGTGGGTCCGGCTCCCCGGGGACGATGTCAGCGGGAACATGTTTTTATTCATTCATTTTGATTCTGTTGTTGCTCAGCGTGTCCGTGTCACTCACTTCTTTTCATCATCTCCGCATTTAAATGTGCTTTTTTTCTCTTACAGACTGAAACAAGATCATTTTTCTGGTCCACAGACAAAAATAATGTGGTCGGCTTTTTTTCTAGCTGGCATTTCTCCTGCGTCAGACACTTGTGCAGTTACGAAACGAGAGTGCACGTGGATGAGGTTCATTTAAGTTAAACAGCTGAACTAAACTTTAGAAGTTGCTCCATTCGAGGTTTGTGTTGCACCAGCTAGCTTTATTGAATCTCCCCCACCCCCCCCCCCCCAGACAGGCTGGCACCACAAACTCACATTACATAACAACTTGCACACTTTCTTCTGTCGGTGAGATCACAGCAGACGTGTTTTAACTCTTGGAACATACAGTTAGGGTCAGGGTCAGGGTCAGGGTCAGGGTTAGGGTCAGGGTTAGGGTCAGGGTCAGGGTCAGGGTTAGGGTCAGGGTTAGGGTTAGGGTCAGGGTCAGGGTCAGGGTTAAGGTCAGGGTCAGGGTCAGGGTCAGGGTCAGGGTTAGGGTTAGGGTCAGGGTCAGGGTTAGGGTTAGGGTCAGGGTCAGGGTCAGGGTTAGGGTCAGGGTCAGGGTTAGGGTTAGAGCCCCCCAGGCCCTCGCAGAGGGTCAGGGTCAGGGTCAGGGTTAGGGTTAGGGTCAGGGTCAGGGTCAGGGTTAGGGTTAGGGTTAGGGTCAGGGTCAGGGTCAGGGTCAGGGTTAGGGTCAGGGTTAGGGTCAGGGTCAGGGTTGGGGTTAGAGCCCCCCGGGCCCTCCCAGAGGTCCCTTTCACCTTACACTCAGACGGTCCTCGGCCCCCCCGACAGGCCAATGGCCTTTGCAGGTTATTCAAGCGTCATGAAAATTGTGGTATTTAAGCAATGCAACACAAAACCAAATGAGTTACACGCACATAATCAGGAGAACATTAATGAGTTATAATTTGCCCCGACTGTATCTCTATTAGCTAATGTCTACCACAGCGCGGAGCCCAGCGAATATTTGCTTTAATGTGCTGATATTAAATGTTTAAGGTCAGTTTCGATATGAAACAGAGCGCACCAAAATGGATTTAGGCTATTTAGTCGAATACTCTGGTCTGTGGTTTACAGTCCTGCTAAGCTTGATTCCACATGATGAGTGATAAAAGCTTTGTGGTTTCTCGTGCTAATTAGCGTTCTCCCTCTCCAGCTATGTCAGAGAACTACGTTGTGTTTATCGAGCAGCCGATCAAGATGGACCTGCTGAAGTTCATGTTGTACAAAATCCAGGGGAAAAGTTTTCACAGAATCATGTCCTGGCAGCCTCAGTATGGGACCGTCTTCCACCTGGTCAACAGACACACAGGCGAGGTGGGTCCAGCCCGTTTACCGGTACTGTCCAGGGAACATCCTGTATGTGAGCGCACAGACGCTAAAATTAAAGCTAATCTCCAACTCAGCGCGTCTCTTCCTGATTTGTTTCTATGAGGTCTCGCTCCAGCAGGAGTTTCCCAGCTCATTACCCAGAATCCCCATTAAGCATTTCCTTACTAAGTTAAGGTGCAACAAAATAAGAGCCCCCCCCAGAAACCCTGACCCGCCTCATTTTACCCCAGGAGAGTGACGTGAAGTACAGGGCAGCGGCCATGTTCACGCTGCATCAGATCAACGCCTTTGAAGAGAACGGCTTCCTGGTCATGGACATGTGCTGCGGCGACAACGGCGAGATCATCGGAGACTTCACGCTGGAGAACCTGCGCAGAGGGTCGGGAGACATAGACAAGGTGGAAATCCGCAGAAGCAGCTAATAACAAATGAATTCATCCAATTCAACTATCATTATTCCTTTGACCCCATTTGATGTAAAGGCAAATAGCAATTATTCTGCTTGCTCATCTAATTCTACTAAAATTTATTTGATTTCTAATGTGTGAATAAACATCTGATTTCCTTGTTGAAAGATGAACTTTAACAGGATGCAAACGGTCCTCGTACTTGTCACAAGAGGTTCACGTGTATTTCTGGCAGACAGAAGCAGATGTGTTCTAGACTCGATGGAGACGAGGCTGCGGTGGTCACGACCTCTGCTGCTCAGTGTCCTTCCTCCCGAACATCAGTAGGAAAATGTGTTTTCCTCCTGCCAGCGGATGCCTGCACATCTATTTTCACCATTTGTTCCGTTACGGTAGCTTTTAAACGTTTGTAGTTTGTGTGTTGTGGTGGAACAGCTGAGAGAACAGCACCGGTCCTTCTCAGCACCTCCACTCAGACCTTCTGGAAGGTCCTTTTTGCCATCTTCTCAGCTGCTGATTTCCTGTGAAACACCAGTTTCTGTCCAAACGTTCTCATCGTGAATTCTTTCGGCAGTTTTACAACTCGCTGTGCAGAAACCTGCCGAGAAGATACGTCCTACCTTTGAACGTGGACAGACAAGCCCCCCTGGATGAGAACCTCGTCACTCTGCATCATTGCAAAGCCACAGCAAAGATGATAAAACCAGGAGAGGTAGGACTCTTTCTTCACCATCGGTTTTGTAATTATTTCTTAAATCTACGTTTTTGGAATCAGGGAAAGAATCCAGACATGAAGAATAATGAGAGATGCAGCCGGTCCAGTCTCACACACTTGTTGTGCAGCTGGTGACACGTGAAGCTTCTTCCTCAGTGAACTCATGACGTGCAGCAGCCAAACCGGCTGAGACCAACACACACCCACTGTGTCACATTTGCGTGTGTGTTGAAGAAAGGCTGAGCAAAGCTCAAGGAAAGACGGTGTTTTAGTTGTCATGCCTACAAGAGTTATAAAAGCTGAAGAAAGAGAGGTCGCGACGTCAGAAAACGGGGATTTGAAACGGTCGGATCACAAGCGAACATTCAAAAGTTGCAACAAATGAGAAAAAGCCCACTGATGTCCCACAACAGGTTTACATGACTCATGAGGAGCTCCATGATGCTGAGCTGCTGCAATATGGCGGCCTCGAGTTCCCTCAGATCAACTACGAGGAGTACAACGGCAGACCGTACCGCTTCTTCTACTCCTGTGGCTTTGGACACGTGTTTGCTGACTCCTTGCTGAAGATGGACGTCCACACCAAGGAGCTTAAGGTGACCTTGGCCACAGGAGGGACCTCACTGTTAAATAACCAGTGACCTCACATCAAAAGTCGGCCCCTAGTTCAGTGATCAGTAACCCGGACTCTTTCCTGCTTAGGTGTGGCGCCATCCTGGCCTGTACCCCTCTGAACCGGTCTTTGTTGCATCGCCCAACGCTGCTGAGGAAGATGATGGAGTGGTCCTGTCAGTCATCGTCACGCCCAGAAAAGCAAGTATAACGCTGCCACAGCAGCCACAACTGAGTGACACTAGATGTTAGCTCGGCACTTTGGCTTTAAAAAATACACTGAAGAAACTAGAACTCAAGAAAATAGTGCACGTGTCTGTTTCTGTGTGCAGGAGAAAAGCACGTTCCTCCTGGTTCTGGATGCCAAGACCTTCACCGAACTGGGCAGAGCGGAGGTCCCTGTCGATATCCCCTGTGGGACGCATGGCGTCTTTAGCAACACGTGCTAAAAGACGACGTTCGCAGTCAAGTGTTAAAGTGGAAACTCAAGTTCACCCAAGAGGAGAATCTCACTACACAGGTGGCTGTGGAAGACGAAACCCCCTGAAGCTGTAAAATAAAGAACAAAGGAAATCAAAGCTGACAACCTACTGCAGAGTCGAGCTTTCTTCTCCCTCACGTCCTCCTCAGTCCCAAAGATCTCCAGCGTGGCATCAGCACAACCATCACATTTGCCCTCTGCTCAAAGGCATTTGTGTGATCTGTAATCAGGAACCTTCCACCAAGCCCACACATGTGGGGAAACTTAAAGGTAATCCAGGCATTAAAATCCAGATCCATTTGCCCTTTTTGGCTGCGAGCTGCAGTGTTGTCGTGCCATCGCGCGCTGGAAACGTATACTCCCAGCGAGCACGCAGCAGCACTTAGGATACACAAAAATGCATCAGAGGAAATTCAATTTCTGTCAAAGTAATGTGATAGAAATGGACATTGTCTGAAATGCCTGCGAAACAAATGGATCCAACTGGTCGATAGCCTCCAGAGAGTCTAGGAGAGGTCACTTCAGATGGAGCGTTGTTAATACCGGGAAAAACCAGCCAAAACAACGTTTCTGTGCACATAAACACTGGACCCGGGCACAAGGGGACCAGTTTTCCTGTAATCCGCAGCAAGAACGCGGAGCTGGGAGGAAGCCTAGCCCTCGCCACCTTCTTCACCGTGGTCTCCATCAGCGTCACGCTCCCGTAGGCACTGACTGGATCAGACGGCGCTCCGGACTGGTGAAGGATAGATGTGCGTTCAAGAGTCACAGCTCCAATAGCCGAGCCACAACTGCTCGTTTACTGACCGCTGACGTCTATGGAGATGGAGCGGCGTCGCCCACAGCTGCTGCTCTCTGATTAGAAACCGTGGCCACCACGGCTACAGTATCCAGCAGCAGCTCCTTGGCTTATTTCCTGGAATATTGCTAGTTGGACCTTGTTTCCAGGGTCTCCGCTCAGCTCAGCCTGTGTTGAACAGCTCTCACAAGACACCTTAATTAACCCATAATTCCTAATCTAATCGGTCGAGCTTAACCTCTCTACTCGTACGTGTTTCCACTCGGTACCAAACCTGAAACCAGAGATACGGCGACCTTTGACCTCAGTTTTTAGGCTGCAGAGCAAGCAGAGCCTTATCATCGCTGCCAAACACACTTTAACGATCGGACACCAACAGCAAAACAATTAATGGTTTTTCAGTGTGTTGATCCAGATAATCAAGAATTTAGTGGCCAAGGAAACGCAAAAATATCACCTTCCAGATAACGACTCCAGACCTTCAGACCTTCAGACCTTCAGACCTTCAGAGTTTTAGACCTTCAGAGCTTCAGACCTTCAGAGCTTCAGAGTTTCAGACCTTCAGAGTTTCAGAGTTTCAGACCTTCAGACCTTCAGACCTTCAGACCTTCAGAGTTTCAAAGCTTCAGACCTTCAGAGTTTCAGAGCTTCAGACCTTCAGAGTTTCATACCTTCAGAGCTTCAGACCTTCAGAGTTTCAGAGCTTCAGACCTTCAGAGTTTCATACCTTCACACTTCAGAGTTTCAGACCTTCAGAGTTTCAGACCTTCAGACCTTCAGAGCTTCAGACCTTCAGAGTTTCAGACCTTCAGACCTTCAGAGCTTCAGAGCTTCAGACCTTCAGACCTTCAGACCTTCAGACCTTCAGAGCTGGTGGTTCAATGGTTGGTTTCAGTCCAACTGGACGTCGCAGCTCTGTTTCTGTAAACATGCAGCTGTGGAGGTGAATTTTGGTGTTTATTCTTTTGTTGCTCTGTAATTGTCAGACAGTCTTTCCATCATGGACGGAGACAAACGCAGCAGAGGGGGCAGCAAGAGTCGCCCCCACCATGGAGCAAATGGCTGGATTAGGAACCCCCACAGGTTTAACCACAGTTACCGATCATGCCGATTCAGCGGTTTGGCTACCTGTGGTCAGCTTAACTCAGTACATCGGATCGCTGCTGTTTGTGCTGCAGAAACACAAACGCTGAAATTTCTGGTCTCGCCGGAGAATTGACACAAACATAAGAGCAGAAGAAGAGAAAACCGACTTGTTTTCTCATCGCCGCTGGTTCTCGTGCCTTTAAAAACTGCAGAGCAGGTTGTGTGAGTGGGTGAAGCAGCTGCAGCACAGATGCAGCCAGGACGGGGGGGTCCGATGATGACGGAGGCGTCCAGCTCTGCGGGGACACGAGCACGGCCGGACCGGCGCTGGAGAACAAGAACCAGTCCTGACCCGATTCTGGGCGGTCAAACATCGCTGCCGAGCCGTCTGTCACTGTCAGAGACTAAATGGAGACATTGTTTCCAAGGTTTGTAAAGATTTATGACATTCCAGCCACTGTTTAAGCCATGATGCACGACAAAGTCATTCTGTTTAATGGGGCCGCTTTCTTCTGCGGGTTGTGGGCTTATTTCCTGTGAGCACATGTATAAAATGATCCATTGTGCGATTCCATCTAAATAAATCTTTCTGGAGGAGGAAACACAGATGTCAATGTTAAGCATTTGACTCGTGAATGGATGAAAAAATGAAGGCATGAATGGTGGCATTTTGATCAGCGACCTTTGAACTCTGTCCTCGAGTGAAAAGTTCTGATGCTGCCCAGGAAGGAGCCGACGTGGTGGTGAATAAAAGGTTCTGTGGAGGACCAAATATTCCTGAACCAACTAAAAACACTTACCAACCACTTGATCGTCCCAGTTGTGACTTCTTCTGTCTCAGAGTCGCAGATTCCAAAATAATGAATTTACTCACAACTCAGAGGAACTTGCTACAAAACACGTTCTTAAACGCTTCCCAAAGGTTTGTCAGCATGTACCAATAATATACAATATAACAAAAATACAATTAATAGGATTTAAATCGATGATTACAAGAGAATGTGTTTTTTCATATTGCGTATTTTAATTATCTATTTTTCTGATTGGTGTTTCCGGCGCGCGGTGCGAACCACCGCCCCCTGCTGGTCGATTTGCGCACACCTCTTTATAAAGTGTTGCGATGCCTCCGCGCACATGCAGTCCGTGCGTCCTGGAGCCCTCCACAGGAGCGCGCAGCTGCCTTTGCTGGAGGAAGGAGCGCAACGTTCTGTGGCACCTTTGGCGCTTCTTCTCCGCCCTCAGATCTTTTGACTCTGCCGAGTTTTTTCGGAGGGTTTGAGGAATCCACTGGATCCCAGCAGCAGTGCGAGAGACAGTCTGAGCCTCTAGAATGCGGAGAGACCAAGTCTCACTAGTTTGTCGGTGTACGCGCAGCGCTGACGGACCGCAGGACGCAGATTTATGGATTCGCTGATCGACTGATTGATTCATTTCCCTCAATATCAGAGGAGTTCATGGGTCCCGGATCCGGTCCGGTGTCAGACAAACCTCGGATCGGGATTGTTGGAACTCGGGGATTTTAGAGGAGACTCTTTTTTACAGCTCAGCCTGGGTTTGGGTCACCGAGGAGAATTAACCTTTCGCGAGGTGGAGGTATTGGATTTTTTCTTTGATTTTTTCTGGACCCGAACTGAGCTCTGCTGAGTCCAACATGAAGTCCGTCGCTGTGTGGATGTGCGTTCACACGTTTCTCCTGCTCATATGTGAGATGCGACTCATGTAAATGTGCTGCATTTGTAGGTAATTGGGCTCTGAAATAGTCGTTTTCAACCCCTGTGACGGGTTCTGTGACCGTCGTCGGTCTCCTGTCGTCATCAGAGGGCACAGGGTTCGAATCTTTAGCATCCCGACGCTTCAGCCCAATAAAACATCTTTAACTGTCTCACGTAGCTGCGGACAACTTGATACGTGCGTGATTCACGCACATTTGAACCACTGAGCAAACAGCTTCCACAGCAGAAGTGCAGAACTTTTAGCTTTTATTCAGCACATCAAAAATTAAATCAACTAAACTGTGTAGAGATGTAAATCACGACTCACTCAAAAATCCACTATCAATCATCTTCATCATCGTTGTTGATGAAGGTGACGTCCAAAAGAGTAGCAGTATAAGTGTTTACAGAAGATGTTAAATTCAAAAGGAATCGTGTCGATACATTTGTAGAAAACCTAAAACATCAAATTATTTTGCTCTGAAATCGTGAAGCGTCAGCTCACGTTCAGTTCCGGTCACCACCACTAGGAGGCTCTCTTGTCATTTAATCAGAACTGTTTGTAGTCGTAGGACTTGTTAAACTACCGTTTAAAACTCCTGTAAACGTAATTTCTGGATACCCGGATGTGAATTTACCCCAGTCTGAGGCCTTTAAGTGGTAATAACGCAAGATGATAATTACGTAATGGCTGGTGCCATCAGTGTAGCAGCAAAGTGAAGGAGTTTCTGAATGAGCAGCGTGACTGCAGGCACTTAAGGAGGTACGATGTGTAAGAATTTGCAAACCATGGAGAATGTACTGTAAATGTCTCCCCATTAGATTCCTTAACATGTAAAAGCATGTCGGTGCAATCAGACCTGTTCATGCAACCGTAACCTGTAGCATGGAAAGAAGAGACGCCACCTGTAAACCTGATCTGTGATGCTCGACTGTCACTCTCGTCACCTTCACGTTTGTCTCCTGTCCCCCCCCAGATGAGGGGGACGTTTCCAGGGTGGGTCCCTCACCTCTGTCTGTGTCTTTGGTCCGCCATTCTCCTGGAGCTCCTCACAGTTCTGGGCCTGGAGCTCACTCCGAATGGGTGGACTGCATCCAGGCAAGTGAGATGTGCAACCAGAACCCCAACTGCAGCTCTCGTTACCGGGTCATGCGCCAGTGTCTGGTCGGCAAGGAGAAAGACGCCATGCTAGACAACAACAGGGAGTGCCAGGCGGCTTTGGAAGTGCTTCTGGGTAGTCCTCTTTATGACTGCCGCTGCAAGAGGGGCATGAAAAAGGAGCTGCAATGTCTGCAGAACTACTGGACCATTCACATGGGACTTGGCGACGGTAAGAAGCAGACGAAATGATAATTTCCTGTCACAAATTTACAGCACAGGTCGCTGCGAAGCGTCTGCTGGGACTTAAACTACACTTTTTCCAACACATCCTGTGCACCAAAAGCCCCAAATGCTAAGCTAAGCTTTTGATCTGAAATATTCATTAGCAGTAAATCCCTGTTCTGTGCTGTGATTTCATATCTATGAGTCACTTCCAAGCAAATCTCTCTCCAACCTAAAAGCCGCGGCTCTTCTCGAACACTAATGATTTCAACCACACCCAGTGCGGTTGCTGGAGTCCCTGATGCCCTCTTACGATGCTACCAGAAGCCCCTGATGAAAAATATATGCTTTCTTACTTTCCTCACCCTCTTGAAAGTAATGGACCAATAATGGGATTACATTACACGGGCCTGTTATGGGGGACTTATTGGTTTTTACCTAAAGTGTTCCGTATTAACATGTAATTGGGTTGGAGTCCTACAGCTCCGTGGCCCTTGTGTGACCACTCACTCCACACATAAAACTGCACTCTGGATGGAACATTGGAAGACTCTGGATTTTACGTGGTGATGTATTTAGAGGGGAATAATGCGTGCCGAGTCCTCGTTGTCCATCCCTCAGGGTCAGGGCCTACAAGTGTTTCACGCCAACACAAGTCTGCCGGAGTCAGAAGCAGAAAGCTGCACCCTGGGGATGGTTTGAGGGGCTGGTGCCATCCCTCCACGCTTGTAAACATGACCCAAGTGTCATTCCGTAGCGAGCGTCACGCCACGTGGGGGGCGTGAGACAGTCAGTGGCTGCACACGCCGTTCTGACAGAAACGTTAGAAAGTCGCTGAGCTTTGCACGCGTGTGTTGTGATGCATGAAGTGATTCACCAGGCTCCCGTCTCACCGCACCAGCGGCACGTTACCAGGGGACATGTGATGTCACGCACGCTCTGCTGCAGTTTTCTAAAAACTGATCTTCTCTTTCCCCCAAATGCTGCATCAGTCGTGTTCGAGTGCGTCGGGCGGCTCAGCGTCGGTTCGGTGGGTTCGGGTTGGGTGCAGCTTTAATCGGCATGTTAGGTCTCTAAGTGAGAACACACACGTGCAACATGCCAGCTGAACTTCTGGACGACACAGGGAGGGTTTGTCCCGGGCAGAGCCAGATAACGGGTCACGTTAAGTAAAATAATGTGGGGGAAGAATGAAGCTGAAAGTCTAAGAAAGAAAAATTAAAGATGTGAACCAAGCAGGCAGAAGGAGTCGGAGACTCCTGCTGTTTTAACTAGCTTGTTACTTGATCTGAACTCTAATGTACCGTAGCTAAAGGCCAAAAATATCTATCCACTCTGCAGCCTCAGGCTAAAACAAAGTGGGGAAAACCAGACAAAAGTCCGGCTCCGTCGGTATGTTTCCCGTGAACATGACCCGCGTTGATCACGGCCAGAAAGTTGCTCCACGAGCTCCAGGGCCAAACCATCGTCGGGAACGCCGACACCTCCCAAAGATGGAGGACTGAAGCGATACCCTGCTCCCTCACCGGCACCACGAGCCTGAGCTCCTTAAACACACAGGCACTCATCTAAGATTTCAAGCTAGTTTCAGCAAGTTTGTGTTAGTTGCAATTATTTAAAACTGGATCTTTTTTAAGTCATGACTAAAAATCCAAAGTTCTTTCCATCTGGTGACAGAGTCCAATCTCAAAAAACAGAATTGTTTTTTGATCAGATGTCTAATATACCTTCATGTTTGTGCCTGTGTGTGTGTGTGTGTGTGTGTGTGAGACTGCACTTTCTGAGCCTCCAGCAGGTGCTCAGGCAACATCTTCGCAGTATTTTGAATGTTCTAGACATCGTGAGATGAATGGGAATGTGAGTAACGAGCTCCAGATGTGAATGGGTTTCCCTCCAGCTCGTCACCGTGGCAGCTACAGGTCCACAGGCCTGGAGGTCTTCAGCCACATTCGAGTCCCAGTGTCGCTAATGATGAAATGTTAATCGGGTTTTGTAACGTAAAATGGCAGCTGCGTTCAACGCATCAATACAGCTGCCGTTAATGGCGAACGCTGCTTTCTGCTCGGAATCAGCCGCTTGCTTTGATGAGGCCGACCTGCTTGAATCCATAAAAGAACTAATTACTAAGAAAGAAACAATGGCTGCCACACAGGGATATTATACGGCCTCGCTCCGTTCGGCCCCAGGCCTCGTGTGGATTTAGACCTCAGCTTTGCAGCCAACTTGATAATATATTTTAGCATTCAATTATTCATATGCAAATAAAAGCCAGTGTTGAAGGGAGGTGTGATTATTGTACAGACTCAGATCTTTAAGCAAAACTATTTAATGTTTTAACTCCGATAATTCAACAAATGATGGATGATGATGGTTGTGGGATCATGTGGGACATCAGTTAAAGCTCCACATGCAGCTAAAACCCAAACTAAACATCCACAGGAGACATGTTGACGTTTCTGAATCAAGAATATAGTTGGCAGTATGTTAGCAATAGCATGTTGTTCCCAGGAATGAAGAAAGAAGCCCCATAAAAATGCTTCCCCGGTCACGGCAGCGTTGGTCGTCTGTAGCGTCAGAAATGTTCACGTTGTCTGACCAACTCAGAAATAAAATGACCGTTCTTCTGCACGCAGAATGTTGCCACATCATGAAAGCTTAAATCAAACGAAGTGGACAGAAGGTGGGAGAGGCTGAAAAAAATGCAATGAAGGAAAGAAGTGAGTGGAAGAAACGGAGTCAGGCGGAGAACCCAGAGGAGGAGCGGGGGGGGCAGTATTCCTTGGTGAAACCATCAT